>NW_008795322.1:2499476-2539660 GCF_000699145.1 Aptenodytes forsteri | reverse complement strand
AACAAGACTGGCCCCAGTACTGAGCCCTGGGGAACACTGCTCGTGACCGGCCGCCAACTGGATTTGACTCCATTCACCACAACTCTCTGGGCCCGGCCGTCCAGCCAGTTCTTTACCCAGCAAGGAGTCCACCTGTCTAAGCCGTGAGCCGCCAGCTTCTGTAGGAGAATGCTGTGGGAGATGGTGTCAAAGGCCTTACTGAAGTCCAGGTAGACCACATGCACAGCCTTTCCCTCATCCACTAGGCGGTCACCTGGTCATAGAAGGAGATCAGGTTGGTCAAGCAGGACCTGCCTCTCATGAACCCGTGCTGGCTAGGCCGGATCCCCTGGTTGTCCCGCTCATGCCTTGTGAGCGCCCTCAAGATGAACCGCTCCATAATCTTCCCCGGCACCGAGGTCAGGCTGACAGGCCTGTAGTTCCCCGGATCCTCCTTCCGGCCCTTCTTGTAGATGGGCGTCACGTTGGCAAGCCTCCAGTCGTCCGGGACCTCCCCCGTTAACCAGGAATGCTGATAAATGAGGCAGAGCGGCTTGGCGAGCACCTCCGCCAGCTCCCTCAGCACTCTCGGGTGGAGAGTGCTTTGACATGTCCTTCCAGCTACTGGTTACAGGAAGCTGAAAACAGGTGAAAGCAGCATTCCATTGGGAGATTTTTTCATGTAATGCTTGATTCTCAAAAGTTTGTGCTGACACAAAAAAATTCATTTAAGAAAAAGGCAGCTAGCGTTATGTTACAGATGGACTAACTCCTAATAGAGAGCAAAAACACAAGGACAAAAGAAAATAAAGGCCTACTGGGACTAGAGATGGAAGATGTTCTCATTTATAAATATACTCAACCTAAAGGGAAAGAATCAATGTATTTAGCATATTATAAAAATTAGCATTAGTACTCATTTACTGTTCTGAAAATTGACAATTTCCATCAGAATGTTCTGTGTCTCAGATAATACAGTTTAATTAAACTGGCTTATTAAAATTTCCGTGACAAATTATATGTTTGAATGTTTCTCTCCTGTCCCGAGCTGAACCATGGAATTAACATCAGCAGTACTTGAAGCAGGAGGAAATGCATCCGCATATCACAATGCCACCTTATTATTCTGGAGATACACATACACACTACAACTCTTTAAAGCAACAGATACATCTGGAACAACTAACATACCAATAGTTGAGGCTTTGATAAAATTACAACTTTGTTATTAATCCAACACAGAGTATATACATTTCAACAGTATAAAACCAGTCTATTATCTTTACTGTGTATTCTTCTGTTTTGAAGAAATAGAAGTTAGTATTACTTCTGTTAAGTAACTGTCAGTCAGCTCAATCCATAACGTGTTACTGCAGACACTGTGGGAAAATTAATAAACATTCTGAAAAACTGCCTATTCAAAAAGCTTGAAAGTAAAGTTGTTGGGAGACTAAAATGACATAGTTGGGGGAGAACTAATTAGGCAGAATGAATTATGTAAATAATCACACAACAGCTGATTTTTGTTTGTATGCCTTTATGATGTATTAGATAAAGCATACAAGCGTGGGATTAAAAAACATTTGTGACACCACTCATCATAAATGTTGCATTTTACTAATAGCAATGTGTGGATCACCAGATCTGCTTGCAAGTTAACCTTCCTCATAGGTGGCACTTGACATCCTCAGCAGTAAGAAATTAGCATCAAAAGGAAATTAAGTGTACAGTAGAGCAGGCAAGAAATCAGAAAACAGTTAGAAGAATCTGCTTCCACAGAGGGGTCGACATTTATACCTAAAGGTACTTTAATGAAAATTCACAACCTAATTCATATTTGGCCTTCTATATTTCTGAGTCTGAATCAAGTGTTGAGTAACAGCCAAGCTGAGCTTAAATGGGTGACTGAGCACCGGAACAGGTTGTCCAGAGAGGTTATGGAATTTTGGAGATACTCCAAAACCATCTGGACACAGTTCTGTAAGCCTGCTCTAGATGGCCCTACTTGAGCAGGGGGGTTGGACAAGACCTCCAGAGGTCCCTTCCAACCTCAACCATTCTGTGATTCTGGGAAATCTAAACGAACAAGGCTTTGGTTACTCTGTTGATACATAATTTCAACTCCAATATGTAACATCTCAAATAATTTCTTTCCCTCTAAGCTGGATATATAATGCAACTTCATCCCATTAAAAAAATCCCAAATTTACAAGTAAATTTTACACACTGTACTTTACCCAAATATAGCTTTTCCCAGTCCAAGCATGCCAAAATTAAATCAGATTATGGGAACTGCTGAAGAGAAACATAAAACACTAAGAACAAACCAGTTGTCAGAATTCTCACTATGAACTATAAACACCCAGTTTTAAAATTACCTTGCTGAATAGTTCATTATTTCAACAAATCAAATGGTCTTTATTATTTAAACTTGTTTTTCAATCAAATGGATTATTCTCATCATCAGAATTTCACAAGATACTAACAGTTCAGCTAAAGCAAGCATAAGGACCAAATAATTGAGTTTGTTTATCTGCACTAGGTTTGATTTAGCTTCCTATCCGCACGTAATCCAACTCATCGTCTGACTTTACAAAAAAGAACCAAAGCCATGCTTCAAACTCATCTGTGAAAATAATGTAATCCCTTGACACGATCACCTAAAATTAAAACCGTAAGTGGACTGCTTGCTAATCTATTGCCATACACTATTCACAGGGCAAAACACTTCCCCCCCCCGCCCCCCTTATCTACAACTAATATTAAAGAAAAACACTTTAACAAGACGACAAATATTTTTGTAATGATTTCTAAACAACTACCACTAAGTGTGAAAATTTACTAAAAATATTTCAACCATAGAAACCACATTCTATCATTTCAAAACTCTTGCATAACATTTCAGAGCAGGATTCTGGATCAAGGAACTGCCAAAGTAGGCAAAAAATATGTTTTATATGGCTAGAAGAGAAAGTTTGATTCAATAGCGTCGTCATCTTTAACGAAGGATGTACCAGTGCACTTAGTTTCTAATCTCCAAGCTCATTCATAATTGAGCATTCTTTGAATTGAACTGGAGAAAAACAAACAGAACTTATTAGCTGAAGACAGAAATTCAGCTTTAATAACAGTAAGTCATTTACACTGATAGCTTTATTTTCACCTGCTATCAGTATGTAAACAGGCAGATGCTAACAGTTTTATCATTCACACTACATACATAATGTACCTCTGTGACTACACAGAAGACAAGACTTCTGGAGCATACACAGATAATTAATAATCACAATTATATACCTAATCTGTTCTTCCTGTTGAAAGCCTTTGTTTTCTGGAAAAAAAGAAATAAATTAAAAATTGCAGACATCTTCATTACAATACACTTCATCAACCCAAATTAGAACCCAAAGAAAGCAAGACCCATAGAAGGAGCCCCATTTAATCTGTTTACACAAAATCATGTACTTCTGAGGAGCTGAAAGATTCACTAATAAAATACCCATAAGAAGCTCAGTGTGAGAATTTCTTTCTCATTACAAAGCAAATTACCTCATCATTCAGCATTCTGACAGAACAGCCCAGAAAAGAAAAAAAAACCAACAACCAAAACACAAAAGAACAGTTGCTTCTCAGTTATCATACAGCAAAGAGGTCTATTCCTCTCCCTGGCCTTCATTACATTAGTACCTGAGGAAGTCCTTAACTATCAGAATTCTTTAATACAACTGCATTCACTGTGTACAGACATATTTCAGCGTTTGTGTTCATGAAAATGAAGCACAGAAAGATCATAACCATCTGATAACAATGCTAGCTGTGACCTACTCCTCCTCCCTAAATTGCAGAATCACACTTAAGTTCATGTCACTTAAGATGAGGCTTTCTGACTTGTCCCTAAATAGCCATAAAACTTTCATCTTGAGAAACACTAGAAAAATCTGTCAATGTTTACTTACCCCTAGCTCTACGTAATCATATAAATTCCTAATTTTCATGCATTCAAACTTCTCAGTAATGAAAAGACTATTTCCATTGATTCTACATACACCACTTTACTATGCACAAGAGAAAGCTTATGTCAACATAATTTCAATACTGTCTTTTTATTTATATTTCTGTTAATCAGGATGCAAAGATCAGCGCTCATTTCTTTAAAAGTCCCATAGGAACTCTCTAGGCAAAAACTGATAAACAAGGGCCTATTTTATAAAATACTCAGTCCAAGGAACAAAGCTCCATCCACAGGCTATTTCTTAAATCGGTTTATATTGGAAAAGTCTGCTCAAAGACTTATGATGCTGATTTAGGAATTTTCTGTGGTAGTATGAAGAAGAAAACTTTAAAAGTAAATAAGAGCACTTGGCTCCTCAGACAGAACACATAAAAGGTAGCATTTATAAAGCCACAGGCTAGAGAAAAGGGAAGATCTTTTCTATCCTAAATAAAAATATTTTTTTAAATTTGAAAAACTGCATTAGAACAAGGTATTAACCTAAATTAACCTAAAAACACCAATATCTTTTTTTTCTTCAGAGAAAAAGACAGTTGATGACCTCAGAAGTTAAGGGTTTTTTCCATAATTGTAACAGGGAAATCATCCCCAAAGTCCATACTCCCATTTTTAACAGTAGACAGAAAGATTAAAACAATTTCTAAAAGCTCTAGAACTGAAAGCAAAACAAACCTTTCACATCCTGACAAAAACAAAGCTTTATTTCCACTGATGAAGTCACCAGGATTTTGAAACTGCTTTTGCAAAAACATGCTGAGAGGAATTGAATTTACTGACACTGCCTGACAGGTGAAAAACATCCTTTTAAGAGAATGGCAAAATGCCATTCATGAATGAAAGAAGTGGACTATTTAGCTTCATTTGTTCTGAAATGGAAGTTGTGAGCGCTGTTAAAAATAAGAGCAAGAAGATTATACCAGATGAAGAATGAAACAGCTACAGGTATAGATATAACTTCACACTTCAGTGTATATTGGTTACAGATTTCATGGTCTTTCCTCGCAGTTCTTAAGCCTTTTTAGACCTACAGCACGTACTTCAATGTGATGATGGCATGAAGAGGGGGTAACTGATGGGAGTGCTAGAACAATGGATACTAGAAGATGTCAGGACAGAAGAAAGGCAAAAAGAGTCTTATAAAATTACAGAAGAACGTAAAGAACTCTCCAGTTTATTATTCCAGCTTGGTAATGCTTTACAGGTTATTTTCCTATACTTGTACAAAATTCATAGATCTTCGCTCAGATCCTTCACAGTCATGGATCACCTTTTTGCCTGGAAAGCCATACTAAGAAGTCTGAAAAGTAGTCACTCCCTATAAACTTTATGCAGGTGCTTTCCAGCACCTTTTACAACAGAAGTCATCTAGTTCTTAACTCAATTCTCGTTTGTGATATTTTGGTTTAAAAATAATTTGATACAGTATGAAGAATGGTATTTGTAGCTTTTTCAAACTCAAATCTCTCTCATTTTTTGTGGTGACAATCAATTAATTATAATCACTATTCATGCATTAATTAGAAAGCAACACAGAAGACATGATAGTCAAGAATATATCAAACAGAAAATGTTGCAAGAGTAATGGATTTCTAGCATATCTTCCCTGGAGAACAATTCGATAAAAATCTGTTTAGATGAATAAAAACAAGAAAGAAAACAAGTAAATTGCAGCTAGTACGAGCAAAATGATTCCGCAAAATTTGTTTTGCATATTATATTCAAATTAATTAAATGTGACTGTTTCAAATAACACAAAGCATTGACAAACAATGTTCTAACAACAATAAAAAAAAATTCGTTGATACCTATTTCAGCAAAGCCATGGTAAGGTAGCCACTCCTAGAAATATATTAGCTTTGGAACACACAATGAGATGCCTTAAACAATAATTACAGCTTTGTGTGCCCTAAATCTTTCAGAGAAACTGCAACCACATTCACTTTCTCTTTGATCATGCAGGTTTTCCTCACTTCATCTGGATTTAATTAAGAGAGCTATGTTTGAGCTGTCAGTTGTACCCTGTTTTAACAAGCTTCAATCAGCAGATCTGATGGTTACTTCGTCTAGATAAAGTTTTTCAGTAAAGTGTGGGGAAGGAAAAGAGAAGCGACTCCTTATATTTCTAGGTTTTCTTTAATGCAGCAGTGTCAGAAGTCCTCATTTTCTTGTTTTTAGAAATCTGAAAAAGTTCAGATCTATGATGTTTCAAGAGCCTTGATGTTCAAAATCAAGGAGGAAAAGAAATGATTTTACATCACCTGATAAAAAAACATACAATAAATTTATTAAAATTGATATTTGTTTAGTGCAAACTGTTGTAATGAAGTGTTCACAAATTCAAGCGCAGGAGAAAATGAGAGTGAAAGACTACACTCTAAAAATGAGACTATTTTGCACCTAAATAGTATTTTGAATACCAGTTGCATACTTAAAACCACACATGATATATGATTTGAGTAAAACGGTGCATGTCCTTTCCCTCCTCTTTTCTCTCCAGATATTAATACCAAAAATATGTAACCATAACTTATTGGGCAATTATTTCCTAGGAACTCACCACCATATGCACACAAATAGCCTTACCCCAAATGACTGGGATTAAAACAAAGAGGAGTCAGGAAAGTGAAGTAATCCCTCAAATTTCTATCTCAGCCATCAAACACTTAAGGTTATTTCTTAAACAACTGTTCTGGTCAGAGAGAAAAGCAAAGAGCATAATCACAGGGCAATCAGGATCTGAAATGAAAGTTTCTTATACTCAGTGTACTTTTTTTTTTTTTTAACGCAGTGTGTCTTTCTCCAAAAGTGGTTTTTGGTTTTGTTTTTTTAATTTCTTTTTGGGGAGTGGAGAAGGGTAGAGGGCAAAAAGCAGTTCCATCAACACCAATATTTTTGATAAGGCAATGTGTCATGACAGTTTGATTTTGATATCTAATGCTGCAGCTCCAGGGATTTTTAGAGTGCACTCTCCCTTTAATCTCAGATTTTAAAATAAGCATACAGCAATTAGAAAAAAGATTTCTAATGAATTATCATTCTAGCAGTGCACAATTCTTTACAAAGATATCTTTCAGTGATCTGGACAACTTGGTTTAATATAAATTTAAGGATGAAAGTACAGTTTCCCTCAGGCAATTATTCACAATCAAGAAGCCTTTAGATTTCCATGTATTTAAGTAGATTTTTGTTCACAGAATTTTATTCTTTAGAATCTCCTAAACAAGCAGGCTTTTCCTCCTATATAATTTTTCATGTCTCTGTGTAAATTACTGTCAAAAAATTCTTCTCTCACTGGTTAGCCAACATACACTCTAAAAGTGCATTTCAGCAACCTTTTTATACTTTTCTCCTTTCTTGTATAAAATCCTTTCTCAATCTTATTCAGTACCAGCTTTGAAGCACAATTCTAGATGCAGTCTTCAAGGTGCAGAATAGAATGGAGCTCCCTCATGTGGTACATCTACATAATCTCAGGGATTAAACAAAAAAAAATTCAAAACAAATCTATGGTCAAATGTCTAGACTTAAACAGATAACCTACAAAAGCTTGTACTATATAATTTACAGAATATATGTTTTTCAATACATAAAAATCAGAAAAATAAGTTATTTGAAGTTCTTAATTGCCACACGGCTACCTGTTGCACATCGCTATGCCTCCCCATTTGTAACATTTGTCCAATTTCTTCCTTAATTCCTGCTATAATGGAACCTACAGATAGTTTGCACACTCCTGTTCGCAGGATATATAGTATAGCCCAATATGAAAGAAATCAATATAATCTTATGTCCCCTCACATCAGGGCCTTCATTCTTAAAAAGAAATGAAGATCTGAAGGTAGGGATATACTGTCAGAAAGAAAATTGATAATCTGCTTTGTATAACACTATTTTAATTTATAGTGTTCCCTAGCTCTTGTACTTATAAATATTAACTTAACTTAAAAACTGTACTTTAGCCCAGACCAGTTAAAATTCAAAGGATCATTTTCCAAAGGGATTTGTCATTTCTTTTACTGATATCAAATAGTTGTAAGAGAAATGAACATTATGCACTAAAACATGACACATTATTAGGTGATTTTCAAGTTCAATCTAAGTAATGATTATACCTATATAATCCTATAGTTATCACCTGGAACACCATGGGCATTTTTAGTTTGCTGTAAGAAAGATGAATCAAATAGGAAAAAAATAAAGACAAGAAAGAATATGATAATAAAGGAAGTGGAAAGCTCTTAAAAAAGCGTTGTGTGTTGAATCTGGCAGAAAGACATTTTGCAGATGATTCAACTCTTCCTGCGTACATCTGAATGAAGGGGGAAACAAGAAGGAAAGAGAAGAGCCCTTTAAATAGCAACACTAAAGTAACAAAAAATGAGTGTCAACTGACTGAAAATCCAGATGAACTAGGTAAATTTACCATCTGGGAAGAAGAGCTCTTCAAAAAAGCTTCTAATGGACATAACTGGGGGCATTTAAGCACAAAGTTTTCATTTAATTCACAGATTGAATAAAGATGAATTACTAACACTTTTCATAGTTTTTGGCTCTATATGCTTGTCCTCTTGCTCTCCTCCCCTCCAGGCCCAGTCACATATCTTTCTGTGATACCCCCCCAAGCTGACAGCCCTACTTTCAACTCCATGTAAAACAATTTGCAAACTTACCTAACTTCTTCGGTATCTAGTATCTACATCAATATAACAAAAAACCTGCGGTCAACACACTTAAAATGCTCTCTCTATACAACAAAATAAAGAACATACCCTTAAGTAAAATTCAAAATAATTTCTTGTCCTCTATGAGGTCCGGTGAACATATGATCTATACTGCATTTCCAACTGTGTTTGCTTCTTGGTTTTTTTAAAACCTTATAAAAAAAGAGAAGGTAGTATACAATTTCTCTTACCAACAAACTACATCCTCACGAATGCACATGTCCACTACCATTTTTCTCAAATATAGTATCACACACTTTTCCAGAGTTATTCTCACACTATTATGTCCTGATTCCTGATTACTCTCCCAGGGCCCTTTGGTATTTCTCTCCCTTGTGCTTGTATTATTTACTGATTCATTATCTGAGAATTTAGCTGATACGCTATTTGCCTTTTGTTACGGACTCTTCCTGAAACTATTATATAAAAGTGGACTTCACACCAGTCCCTGAAGAACCTGACTGATACCTTACTCTACTAAATATATTGCTACTTATCATCATCCTTTGTTTATGCCCTTAAGGCAGTCTGTAGTCTGTGAGGCTAATCTTGTCTCAAAGCAAATCAGCAATTTTCACATAGCTGGTCAAGCACTGAAACAATTATTTACTAATCTCTCTCTGTTGGCTTATATCATGTTTTGCTCATAAAATAATGGAATATCTCATGATCAATTATGCAGGCCTATGTAGAATTCCTTTTTCATCAAGGAACATAAAGATATTAAAATACAGGAATATAAAAAAAGCAAATGAAGCCAGGTACCTAGCAAAAGCACAGCAAAGTATCATTAAAAACTTGTATTAGGACAAAAATAAACATCTGGAATCTTGCCAGATTAGACTTGACCAATTTAAAGTTTTCCAAATTCTGTTTCACTGAGCAACACACAGACCGTATCAAATTAAACAATTAACATTACCTATCTCAACATGAAATGTCTCAACAGTATCTCTGTTATTTGATGGTATGTAATAAAAACTGACTAACAATTCTTTTGACGCATAGTGCACCACAGAAGAAAATACAGAATTTAAACATACCTTAAGGAAAATTTCATACTTTGTGCAACAAAGAAAAAAAACAACCCACAAAACCACCCATATTTATTCCAGAAAGCTTCAGTATGCCTCATTAAAGCTAAGAGTGGTAGTAAAACAAAGGAGATGGCTTTAGATTTGCAACCGATAGCATATTTGCTGTGGTTCAAGGTAAACCTGCTACTCCACATACCCTTCAAGAAGCTCTTGTAATTCCACACTGGCTGTTTAAATTTACAGATTTAATGTAAAAGATGGACTGACAGTTTCTTCCACCACTATTTCTCACATACCTCTTAGTATCACATTTACTCGGAAGAAATAAAGCAGAGGGCATAAATATGAAGGCTAAAACCATGCTCAAACCTCCTTCATTCCTCAACCCTCTTCTGGCAAAGAAACAGTTTAAGGAAAATATACTTAATGTTATACTTAATAGTATACTACGTGTTATACTACTTCCTATACTCAGTAGGAAGACTGGACTTGACCAAGCAGGAAGATATCAAAGGTTTTTTTCCTACAAGGTTAAACTCATCTTTAATTGGAAAGTCTCTCTAATTCTACAAGGGTTGCAGGTTAGTAACCATGGATGCTCAAAGCACATTAGTAAATGAATGAAAATCAAGCGTCACTTAAAATGGCTAGTATAAAAACCCATATAACAATTCTGAAATTGTAAAATATAATACTTCCCAGAACTCCCATAAGGATTGTAACAGTTTCATGAGAAATTGATTGATTTTTCCACTAATTTAGGACGAAGTTTATTTGGGAAAGCAACTAGCAACACCACCATTTACTGTATTAAATAACAAACCAAACCCAACTGGTTTTCCGTCACGACGAGAAAAGGAGACTCATTCTATTAGGATAGTTAAATAACTTGCCTTGTTTCAGCAATATAACTTTATAAGTTAAGTTTGTATGAAACTTTTTACAAAGATTCACATTTTCATCTGCTGCATATTACAGCAAACACAATGGGAAAATGTGCTGCAAGTACAGAACATTTACACACAGCGGAAACAGTATATTTAACCTTATATTAATTCAATGATGTCTGTTGACCTTCATGACAAATATCTAGTCATACAAAATGTGACACCAGTCATGCAAATATTTCAAAGCAATTTTTTTGGGGGATTCATTTTTTTTTCAGGGTGAAAAATTAGGTAAGTAAAAGGATTAGTAAATGCCACAAGGCCATTACTGACATTTCTCAGTGGCAATGAAATCGTATCACAACGGTTATATCATGACTGTCACTGAACAAGAGAATTAAAAAAATAAAAAAATACAGCTTCTGGGATTGTTTCTATGTGAGTGCTGCTGTGCTGCTCAGGACTGAGATCTTCAGAATGTGTTTCTGATATTGTGCCTTCTAACTGCAATAGGTCCTGGCCATATTTCTGACCTGCTGATTATCTAATTTTTAAACTGGTACCTATAAAAAGGCTAGCCTGCACAAGCAGATCATTTGACATGCTGGGGAGACACACTCTCTAAAGACTAAGTAAACAACTTAAGTGCATTGAGCTCAAAAACATCAAATAGCAGTCGTCTTTTTTTCCCATAGCTTAATAATGTCAATTGAATATACGTAACTAAACATAGCACAAATTGCTTGTAATCTGATTTTGAACTTGGCAGGGTCAGTTCTTCAATAGGATTCAGAATGCTGAGATGCTATGAGCTTGAACAATTAGCAATGCAAAAAGGGAAAAAGAAAACACTGTTTATTCATTGATGCCCTGAATTTTCTAAAAAAGCTGCTAGTTTGGAAAAGAAAAGCAGATTATATGTATGTACTAATTCTTCCTATCTTCTATCACAGTGCTTTCAGAAGTGGGATTTTCTGCCTATGCTGATGAAATACGTCAGACCTTCAGATGTACTTCTAAGAATTACAAGCACGATCAGTTTAATCAAGCGTGTCTTGGTTGCTTTAGCATACCCATTTAAATATGATGCGAGTGTTCAGAGATAGGGTTTTTAAATGTAACCTCTCATAAAATGATATACTGTTGATTTCCTTTTCAAAAGTGCATTTTAGTGATTCTTTTCTCGCATTTGGGGCAACACAAAATAATGCAAATTTGGGGCATACACGTTTGGTGGCTGTCAGTCAAGCAGCCAAGCAACTCACTGAAATCTCAAATCTGATACTCAAGTCACAAATTTAGCTTTCTTAGAGGTACGTGAACTTAGAATAGAGCGTCCTGGATGCAAAATTTAATGTACACCAACCACATGATTTTTTTTTTCTTTGCTCATCATATCAATCAACTATGCAAATTTGACTTAAAAGCCTATAGAATATGTAGTAGAAGGTGGAAGTTCTTAAGAGCATTTTAATATCCCATTAACAATGAATTCAAATCGACCCAAGTCTGTAGTGGGGCAAAAAAATGGTATTCCTAGTACTTAAATGTACGTTCTACTGCAAAAAGTTCCTTCCAACATGAACAACGTATATACCTGGAAATGCACTAGGATAACAGAAATCCAGAGAACTTGAACATCAAACAGGATAAAAACTTGCTTACAGGCAAAAGCAGGCCTACACATTAATCTGTACAACTCCAATTCTAAAGAGATACGAGCAAAAAAAAAAAATCCTACCTTAAGTATAAAATTAATTGTAAAGCAGAAGACGTACAGCATAATAGGACTTCTATTTACTGCTTAAAGCATTCTCCATTTAAAAAGTATTGAGCATATACTAAGAATGGCTTACAAAGAAGCAAAACACATTTGTAACTTTCAGGGTGTAGGTGGAAAGAAAAAGCTTGCATCTTTCTGTCACGTTGAACTTTTCCTACCACTAATAAGAGTATTTCTAAACCTTGTCATTCTCACACTGTGCTCCTTATCTCAAAATCTGGATTCTCAATCGTCATCCTTCCATCCACTGCCTACTCTCCATCCTCCTCTTACTATACTGTCTTCCAGTCTTTCCCTAGCTGATTGCATTCTCACTTCCTTTTCTGTTATTTTATGCTTCTGACTAGAACAGAACAATGAAATGAAAGTGATTAGACAGGAAGCCCAACAGAATCATAGCTTCAAAACTAATTCTATTCACATTCCTACTTCAGCAGTTGTCCTTGGCCCGTATGGGCTTGAAAGAATCAGAAGTTAAATAGGAAATCAGCACAGAAAGAACCAGCACACAGGGTGATTTTACATTCCCCCTTATGTAGTTATTTTCGGCTGTACACTTCTCAGACAGAAAGTGAAAGGGAACCAGAGAACTTTTAACTGAAGAGAATTATTTATTGATCACTGTATTTCTAATATACTGTATATACTTGCACATTGAGAAGGCAACTGCAATGTCTCTCTTAACTGGGAAGGTAAGACCTTAGAAGGCCTTTTCTGCTCTCTTTCCTTGGGCTTGAAACTTGTAAACCATGAGTAAGTAAAGATATTGAAACAACATAAGATACAGTTTAAACAAAAAATTCCATAAACCAAAGATTTAACAGCAAATAGTTACTTTCTGTGCTGTACATTCAGTAGGCAGTGCGAAGTCTTTTTCTTCTTCCACTTGCTATTTTAATTTAGAAAAAAAAATACAGTTTTTCTTGCATGTTGCTACTAGAAAGTTAAATTAATCACAAGTTTATTTCTGAAGAAATAGTTTAGCTCATACTTAAATGCAAACAACTACAAAAATTATACATTTTAAAATAATCAATACCAAATAGGAGAAGTCTCATTAAATGCTGTAGTACCAGCACTACTACTAGATGCTCATTATAATTTGTTGATATTAAGCAAGATGCTAAACTTTCAACAAATTCATAATTGTTTCATGGGTGATAACAAAATAGACCGTATGATGGCCTCAGCTGATCCTCTTAACAATCATATAAATCAAAGTTCAAAACAGTTGAGTGAAGCTTAAAGTTGTCAATTTTTCCCCACTGGAAAAAAAAAATGATTTTAAAGTTTCATTGTTTCTAGCCTTTCCTCATTTACAAACAATATCAATAATATGAACTTAAGTGTTATTTGTTCTGTTTTCTCTATATTATCAAGAAGGTCTAACAATTGATGGCTGAAAACATTTAAAAATTTGCTTGACTAAGCATTTAATCAAGTATTGATTTCTTCTGAGGTAAGACTTGGAGAGAACAGCTGACATTTTGATCTCTTAAACTAAAATAAATCACTCCTCTTTCATTTCCTTCCACTGTATGCACTCATAAGTCTTCTTAAACAAGACTTTATTCCCTGGTGCTAGCACATCTTAAGACATGTGCTTTCTGCTGACTGTTCCTTGGAGTTTGTTTTTAACTGGAAGCAGAAGGCTTAACTTTAAACAAATGCTCAACACAAAGAGTAACAAAACACTCTGATTACATTCATATAATATAACTAAAAAAAACATTTAAAAAAAGGCACTGCACTTTCCAATGAAAGTTTTTTCAAATGTCTTTTTTTAGATAGCAAGAAAAAAAACTTCATATAAATATTGTAAGAAAAGGCACCTGTATAAAACTGTCTTAAGGATTACACACGACCTAGAATTTGAAAAATCATTTAATGGTTCTCTTTTCCAGTTCCCAAAGTGCTGAAAAATGCCTCTACATTTAAAAGCACATTCAAATACATTCAGGCAAAAAATAGTTACTTCAAATGTAGGGGCATATACAAAAGTTCCTAGAAATTTTCCCCCTTTGGGGTTATTTTTGAGAAGCCCCTAGTTATGAGCAAATTCAGATATGTATGTACATTCTCATGCAGAAATGAAGGCACCAGTGCATTTCAAATTGTCTGAAAAACAAAAACACGCTTTCCTAAAAATGACATCTCAAAACACTTTAAGTGAATTATTTTTCCGTAACAAGCTAGGAGAAAATCCCAAGTGTTAACAGATGACAAGAGTGTTAATGCCATTAACATTCATTCAGCACTCCATCTCAGTGTGTAAATGACGTCCTGCTGCTCAGTCACTCTGAGAGGGGAAAAAAAAGGTTCACAGCCATTTCCAGATGCTGAGATTCTGATTCAGAGTATATTTGTTTCTTCCCCAATGGCATGCTATAAGAGATTCTGCAGTACAGTGGTGCATACAAGAGAATTATCAGTTGATGTTTAGTGCGTATTAAATATTATCTAACATTCTCAGTGCATAAAAGTCCCACACACACTTAAAGTAGACTTCTGCCCAGATCATTTCACTACCACTGAAGTACATCAAGTAAGGAACTAATAAAACTCATATTTAGTTGTGAGCCAATAGTCATTATTAGATAGAACTATGAGCATAAAGACATATCAATTGAGAATATATGACTTTCAAGAAGGCAGCTTTTTGTTTCATAAAAAGGATTCTGTTTTAATGAATGGTGTTCCTTTCTGAAAATTAAAATTAGTTCACAAATTGCTGTTGTTCTATTTAATGATAAGATGAATACACACTGCTTTGAAAATTTTTTATCTGCAGTAATTTTTGTTCTTTCATTCATGGTTCTCTTAATTTTACAATTCTTTAAAAATAAGCTTTTAATTCATAGAATCATAGAATCATTAAGGTTGGAAAAGACCTCTAAGATCATCGAGTCCAACCATCGACCCAACACCACCATGCCCACTAAACCATGTCCCTAAGTGCCTCATCTACTCGTCTTTTAAATACCTCCAGGGATGGGGACTCCACCACTTCCCTGGGCAGCCTGTTCCAATGTTTCACCACTCTTTCAGTAAAGAAATTTTTCCTCACGTCCAATCTAAACCCCCCCTGCCGCAACTTGAGGCCATTTCCTCTCCTCCTATCGCTTGTTACTTGGGAGAAGAGACTGACCCCCACCTCGCTACAACCTCCTTTCAGGGAGTTGTAGAGAGCGATGAGGTCTCCCCTCAGCCTCCTTTTCTCCAGGCTAAACAGTCCCAGTTCCCTCAGCCGCTCCTCATAAGACTTGTGCTCCAGACCCCTCACCAGCCTCGTTGCCCTTCTCTGGACACGCTCCAGAACCTCAACGTCCTTCTTGTAGTGAGGGGCCCAAAACTGAACACAGTATTCGAGGTGCGGCCTCACCAGGGCCGAGTACAGGGGCACGATCACTTCCCTACTCCTGCTGGCCGCACTATTTCTGATACAGGCCAGGATGCCATTGGCCTTCTTGGCCGCCTGGGCACGCTGCCGGCTCATGTTCAGCCGGCTGTCGACCAACACCCCCAGGTCCTTTTCTGCTGGGCAGCTTTCCAGCCACTCTTCCCCAAGCCTGTAGCGCTGCATGGGGTTGTTGTGGCCGAAGTGCAGGACCCGGCACTTGGCCTTGTTGAACCTCATACAGTTGGCCTGGGCCCATCGACCCATCCTGTCCAGGTCCCTCTGCAGAGCCTTCCTACCCTCGAGCAGATCAACACTCCCGCCCAACTTGGTGTCGTCTGCAAACTTACTGAGGGTGCACTCGATCCCCTCATCCAGATCATCGATAAAGATATTGAACAAGACCGGCCCCAGTACTGAGCCTTGGGGAACACCGCTCGTGACCAGCTGCCAACTGGATTTAACTCCGTTAACCACAATTCTCTGGGCCCAGCCATCCAGCCAGTTTTTTACCCAGCAAAGAGTACACCTAATTACTCACATGTATGCAATCAGTTCAAAAAACTAAGTGGCACCATTTATTGCTCTGATAGGCAAAAGATTTTAACAAGATTAGGCATGTTAGTATCTCTTACTAGGGTAAATGATACAGCTGAAAAACAGAAAAGCTATACAAAATCTTAATTTAAGGACATACTAGTACATCTAGGATACATTATGTAAATAAATTAATGTAAGATTGTTTACAAACTATATAATCGTCTAAAAGCAACACAGCAAAAAGTCAGTCTCTCTAACTAGCAGGGTAACAAAAAGAATGAACCTAATGGCCAGTGATCAAACAGCGCACCCTCCTGCTACCCTAGCGCCACCTCTTCTCCCTTCCCCTCAGAACAAATTTGCCTCCTGCTTATTTTCTAGAGGACTAAACCTTTGTCACTGGGGGTGTGTGCGCATGTTGGGAGGGGGGAAGAGGTGGTATTTATTATTTATGTATCTACAGTTCTAAGTCAAGATTAATTAGTTAACTCTGCACAACTTTCCATTACTCCCTCCAAAATAGCTTTTCATTCTGTTGTCTTTAATCTTTCTTAATAATATTTAAAGTTAAACCCTATTAATCTGAATATCTTCCTCAATCCCCAACTAGACACTCATGTTTTAACATCACTAAAAAGCAAACAGCTTATACACCTACGGCAAGTAACTATAAAATTCAGAGTTTTCCATTTAAAAAAATGTCACACAAACACTGAAATAAAACAAGGAGTGAAAGCCAGATTTGTCATAGTCGTAATTACTTTGCTAAACTGTTGAATCAGACTCCCCAGTGCTGCATGAAACTGGGCTAATTATAAAAGAAACCTCTCACATTTAAAGTTAAATTATTTACAATTTGCTCTTCAAGCGAAGTACAATTCTAGCCATGCATCAGATCATGAAAAAGTTGTCTCAAGAATCACACATAAGTTAGTTAATATAGCATGAAATCCACAGAAAGAGTATTTTAATCTCTCTCATTTTTTTGTCGTTTTTTGTTTGTTTGTTTGCTTGCTTGCTTAACCATACTATATTCTACTTTCTGTTATAGCATAGCTGTAATCCTCAGTATGAAATCAACTATTTCTGGTGGCCAACCATACAGGTCAGCTTCATGAACCCAAAGTCTTCAGAGAGTGCTGTGAGCATTCCTTAAAACTTAGGCAATTAAATACTGATAGAAAATCCCAATATAAGGCTGACAAACTAAAATCCTAGCATGATAGCAAGATAGCAACTATAACATCACTTCAGAATCCCACAGAAGTATTTCCATACAACTATCTCAAAAAGTCCAGTGTTCACTACAAACAACATAGACACACACAAGATGCAGAACTGTGTCCCAGCAAGTAGTTGATCATGGAAGCAAGTTTGAACTGTGTTTACTAAGTGAACGCAAAGTTCCACTACAATGATGGTGCTAACAGAGCCAGTTTTTTGATGTAGAAAGAGAGATAAATGGTATTACATTTTTTTTACTCTTCACACTTACGAAGCTACAAAATTATTGAAATACTGTATTTAGTTGAAATCAGTATTTCAAATGCATATGAAAAAAATACCAGTAAAGACTGGGGAAAAAAGTCCTAAACTAAAGAAGTGAATCACTTTGTTTTTGCAGATAAATTTAAAGTAACCTCATCACAGTAAAGATTCTGACATGGAGGAAAAGATACCTACAAACAAACAGGTCCCAAAAAACTTCAAAGGTTTTACAAGTGTCACTATGGCTAGAAACTAAAGCCACAAGGAGTCAAACCAGATCATTATGTATATTTAAGAGAAAAATCATTGGTACAATCTATTACACGTCATAGAACTTATACTAGTTGAATTTGTAAAGTCAAGATCATATATGGTCATAAAATATATGCTTTTAGTTAAAAAGAAGGTATGAAAGTTGATAGCAGCATTAATTACTGAGACTGTTCTATTATGCTTGAAATCAAATCAGATGATCATACTATATCTTAATTATTAATTGCTTTTGAAAGATGGCAATCAACCTATAGCTACATCATCTGAATTTCTTTTGTTATATTCATTGAACCTTATCATCATAAATGGAGAAAAACAAAACACCCTTAAGCAGGAAGTCACACTGACACAATTACAGAACCAATTCACGTGAATATCCGCACAGCTCTAAAGAAAGTGATGTAGAACTGAATGTGCTTCTGTTATCAAATTATTTCATTTAGTTGCCTATAGTGTTACTTTAAATATAAACTATTCAGATAACATCGAGTCATTTTCCCAGTTTGTAAATAATAAAAAATAACCATCTGACGTATCAAGTTAGCAGACTGCAGTCAAAACTATATGAATTTAATTCTAACAGCTTTAATACAAAGTTTGTTAATCCATGGGGTATATTTACCTGAACATATTACTTCTGCAATATATTGCAATTTTTTTAAACAGGTTGTGGAATAGCAATGTACTACTCTTCCTGCCTTTGTATTTAATTCCTAAAGTAGTTTTAAGTTATTTTTAAGCCTTCAAGAGTTACATCAAGAAGTGTGCACCGAGATGAATAATTGTATGCGCTAAATAAACTGATTAAGTGAAATCACAACTCAGCCTGCTTAGAAAGAGGTCAAGAAAAAAATCCTAGCTGAAAATGTAAGTAGAATTTCTATTCATCTTTTTGTCACTCACAGTTGCAAAAACTTATTTGCTAAAAAAAGTTTAAAAACCTAAAATTAAGTCATTTCTTTCATAGCATTTGCGTCTATATTATGAATATTGATTTTATTATTATGAATATTATGAATGGTATTTTTATTGTAATTGATCTCCTACCTTAGTATGATACCAAGCAATATTCCTTTCATATTCTCTGAAGAAAGTATCATCCACAATTACCGGTAAACAGCTTTGTTTATTAGCAGGAACAGCAAAGAGAAACTATGCCTTTAATTATGGTATAATTCTTGCATCCTAGAACTCTGAGAGATGATTTAACTTCAGACACGTTTCAAATTTTCTGAAACACTCGAGCAGTTAGAGAGATGTTCAGCATGAAATTCTTTAGCTTTCTAATCTCAGTATGTGCTATCAACAACAGTTCTTCAACAAGCTGACAGAAACAAAAGAAATACATACTGAAGACTAAGATGTCATTCCCTCCCATTACATTTATTCTTCAATCTAACAAAAAAAAAGGGAGTGTAGAAAATTTAAAAATATTCAATGATAAGCAAAAACAAATTTGATCACTTGACATAAATGGAGATGACTTTCTAAAAAAGAAAACCACCATTTATCAGGTCATCTATTAATTATGAAAACATAAATCCTTAAGCAGAATCAGTTCATTTCTTACAGTCTTATCTATTGTGTCAAGTCACCAAATTCACTAGTATGATAAAAGCTATCAGACATCTACAGTTCAGGGTGCCTATTTTAATTACCAGGAATTGGTAATCTAGCTGTGACATCAATGTATGTGCGCTGAAGCAAGGCTGCCCAGGAGACTTTCAACAATTCATTTTCAAAAATTTCATAGTAGCCTCATATTTTTGCTAATCCAAAAGCGCATTAATACTTTTTTTGTTTTTTTTTTTTTTTTTTTTTTTTTTTTTTTTTTTAGATTCCCTTGCATTGTCAGATGATCCTTCTTCTTTAAGAAATTCAGGTGATAAACTGCAGAGCAGAAAGAGCTAAACATTACCTACTTGGCTCTTTTTTCTCGCCAAATCACTTGAGTGATGCAAATCATTTTTATAAGTACAGTAAACACATAGGTAGCAAAACAATAAATGGCAAAGCATTTACCCAACACAACTGAAAAATAACGTATAACACCTCTAAAACAGAGCTGTCAAGCATTAACGAGAAAACATGGTTGTAAAAGGTGCATTTAAATATGTTGGCTTCATTTATGAACAGAAGTGGGGCTTACTTGACAGTATTCAGCCTACACACGATGACAAGGCAAAGGACAATTACAAGGCAATATTATAAGATTTTCTTATATGAATGTATCTCAGGAAAATAACCACCCCTTTTTTTTTTTCTAATAGCAGAACTGATAAATGTGATTACTATCAAGTCTCCTAACCTTGCAAATAAGACAAGGTGAAAGAGAATATGTAAGTAACAAGAAACAATTTTCCACTTAGTCATGAGTTGTCTCCCTTAAGCTACTTTTCTGCAGTCTTGTCAGAAACTTAAAATAAATCCAAATAGAGAAGATATTAAATATCTTCTTGTGAATTTCTGTCACTGAATCCATTCAGATGGTTAATCCTGCTAAAACTTACTTTCCAAATACACAGTAGTTAGGAGAACCTCTTCATTACATCCACCTACTAAATGTGATGAGCAGCTATGAATGGCTCTAGACATCAAGACATCATTTTTTCCTTTGAAAAGCCCACAAAACCATGACTTCTGTCTGGCTGCAGTAAGAAAGAATAGATGTCACATGAACTATCTGAGCTTCTATAAATGCACAAAATGCCTTGGACTTGGCCATGTACCATACTCCAAATACTTCCACATATACAGAAATGTGCTTTGTGCAAAATAAAAACCTGCAAATTTCTTTTAAGAGAAAAAAGGACTTTTGCTTAGTCTTTCTCACAGTTTTGTGAGCTTCTTGCATCTACAGTATACTTTACACTTTTGAGCAAGAGTGAAGCTGGATATACGAAAGTTTTGGAGGGAAAACAGGCTAGAAAGACATCATTTGGTATTACCCCACAAATTTTACTTACTAGTGCTTAAAGAACCTACAGTCCCTACTCCCTACAGAAATAAAAAGACAAATCATTCTTGAGTACAAAACATGTAAATACTTTTCCTCGAAAATGATCTGTTAAAAATAAATAAATTAAAACTATTAACAAAATTCATACTCTCCCCTTCAAAAAACAACATATCTGAAGCTAAAATAATTAATACTCTACTGCTGATAGTTTTTTAGATTGAAATGATTCAACAATTATCATTAAATACCATTCTTTAAGGCAAAAACCCTCCCCATACTACTATCTTTATGACCAGCCACTATAACTACTTACTTCAAGAAAGTTATCTGGTTTCCTCCCTTGAGAGTCTGATTATAAATGCTTTAAGCTATACTCAGTTACATGTTTTCTTACGTTCAGCATGTTCTGTTACGCTTTTCTCTGCACTAGAATAAAAGCATGGAAGAGGGGACTTAAAACTTAATTTCAAGTGTTGTAAATACTTAACCAGACGATCAGAATGTTCAGATCACCAATGAAGACATGCAAAAAGGATATGCTCATCTTTTCTACAAACTTGTCATGTTCATCTTGTGTTTTAGGGAAATTCTCAATGTCATTTTCTAGGCGCTGGATCTGATGGTTCATTGAATCAAGGTTGCTCTTCAGAGTCTGGGCTGAAACTAAGAAAAAAATGATAATGAGTAAAAAGCTTCCAGATTCCAGAAAGGATATCAGAAGGGGAAAAAACAATGTCAGTATAAATAGCCTTGAGGAGAATGATTCCATTAACTAGACACATTCTTCTGAATTACTGCTCATATTAATCCTACTCTTAATAAAAATTAAGTGAAAATATCTAATGTAATATACCAAATCATCATATTTAATGTTGAAATGTCACCACTTAATTCTACCATTAGTTCAAATTATTTGATTTTATTTAAATTTATTGGTAAAAATTCTAATATTTCATTCTTTTAAATCTAATTCAAAGATTAAAAAGTAACTAAGGTTCAAAGATATTTTGCCTTATTAATGCATGTACTTGGTTAAAGGAATGATCTTATTAACGCATGTACTCAGCTACAGAAATGATTTAAGGAATAGACACGGAAAAAAGATCAAATATTTTTCTTTTATTGAAATTAACCCTAAAAGCTACTGATTAATAAAAAGAAGTAAAGGACTCACAGTACAGCAAAAAAAAAAGGGGGGCTAACCCAATGAAAAAATGCCTTCTCTCCTACCCCTTCTAATGTAAACCACTATTTCTGTAATTTGTATTAAACAAACACTAATTGATACATCATGAGAGAAATCTCTATCGGAAACCATGACATCACAATTTTGAAGGTGAAGTAATACCATACCACAAAGAAATTCCAGAACTATATGAACAGTGACAGAATCTCTGCAGAGAAGCCCCTGGTCAAATTGTAACGTTAAAACAAACTGGACCCATAATAGTGAGTTTTATGACATAATCCATAAAGTCCACTTATCATTCTCAATTTAATCATAAACAAGTTTGACAAGCACTTCCTCTCAATTTAAAGATGCATTTTAGAACCAAATTCTATCTTCTGTTCTTTGTCGCCTCTTGCATAGTTTACAAATACGTGCTTTCAAGAACAAGCAGACAACCTCAACACCACCTTTCCCCAAAGAGCACTGTAACATTTGCACCGTTTCACGTCCTTCCTCTAAACTGGGTACAGTACTCCGTTTCAGAGGCAATTTATACTCTGGTCGGTTCTTAGAAAGACAGTGCCACAAACAACTTTTGATATGTGGAACCAGAGGTGAGAACATCCAGCGCATTATATGCTCTTCAGTAATTGGCCAGTCAATGTTCTTTATTGACTGCAGGCAGCTGCTCTACAAAGCCAACACTGTAGATTTGCACCCCAGCTAACCCAAGGACTCTTTGTGTAGTCAAGATAAGCACGTGACTTTTTTTTTCTTTTAAAGGTGCTTCCGCTTTTTATTATTTTTTGACAGTAAGCTATCTGTCCAAAAGTTGCATAGATCCTCTTTCCTTGTAATTTAAAAAAATTGTGCTGTGACTATGACATTAAACAGTAGCAGGAATTTGATTCAAGATGGCTTGAAAAAGAGTACACAGGAAATAAAAATCCTGTAAATAAGGAAGCTGTTCCCAGAACAAAATTAATTCTATATTCCTTGTAAGTAACAATTCATATCAGCCATAACATCACCGATCTAACTTTTCACAAGCATGTTCAAACACATAAGGCACCAATACAGCTGTCTATCACAGACAATCTTGATTTTAATTTTCAATGTTATCTATTTTATACTGGGTACCAAAGGAACTACTAATCATGTAATCTTAAAATTATACAGGTTTTTAAGCTTATATTAACTGGGGGGGGGAATAAATAAATCTATACTGACCACAGCATCCTTGTAGCTATTAACTTAACATTTGAGAGTTAACCTTGAAATCAACCACTAAAGCAGTCTGAATAATAAACATTATTGAAGCTTTTAGGTTATGGCTGCATTAGTTTAATCACTTGATATTATTGTCAGAAAAGGAGCACACATTTTTGCTTGAACTGAGGAACTTGAATTACTACAATATTTTTTAGAAGCTGTTATGTAGTTGGATAGGGAGACAAACAGCACTGAAGTAAAATGCTAGAACTGAAAAATAAATTAGGAGGATGCAAATCATAATTGTGTTGGTAAAAAGAATAGCAGCTGGTAAGTAAATAGGCAACATAACAGAAAGTTTAACTCTTCTCAGCAATTTGAAAATATTTAAATGCATGACCGCTTGGCAAGAGTAGTAGTTTATTTTTGTCTGAAATTTAAAAGTGCAAAGAAATTCAGCAAGCAATGACAAATAAGAAGTCTTAGCCTCTGTGATTAAAATGGAAGAAAAACGTTTTCAGTAAATCTGTTTTATAAAACTAAGTTCAGAAAACAGTTTAATTTGGTTCATACTGACTTTGAAAGTATAAAGGCACTCTATGCAAGCAAGAAGGCCGCATTCAAAAGCTGTGCTTCCCATACCTAACTTCTATATTCACACTGAATTATCAAAAAACACTACAGAATATTCATTTTCATTCACATTTTTTTGCCTAGCCCAGGCAAACGTACAAGTTTCTGTTCAAACAATTTATGAAGCTGTTGTTCTGCAAGATAAGCTGAAAATGATTACGTATCAGGAAAAATATATGTAGGCTACAATAAAAATATCTGCATTTCCTCCCATAAACCATTTTATTAGATATTTACTACTTCAGTAATGTGAAGAGGAGGCAACATGAATACCTTTTACTCTTTCAGGGAAAATCATGTGAATTTCTTAAAAGTCTTGCAAGGTTTTAATTTATGAAAGTATAAACTCTACTTGCAGCAAAAAGCTACTTCTTTGAAACCATTCCATAAATACACATACTGAAAAGACTGTGTCTATCACTGTACTCCTCAAAGCTGGTGATCACAAGACAAAGGCTTGTTCACCTTCAATTTGCCCATCATTCCACATGAAAATTAAGCATCCTAGTAGAACTAGCCTAAAAATATACATGAAATGGAGCATTTGGCTTTCAGTGGCACACAAGCACTGTTCAAGAACCATTACTGGGAAAGCCTCTCTGTAGCAGCAATTACGATTAAATTCCATTTAACATTGCAGCAGAGAGCAACCAACTAGGATACAAGATAGGAACAATAAGGCAGATACTAAAAAACACGATAAAGAAGAAAAAAACCCACCAGCAACAACCACCAGAAAAAACTCTCTGTAACCCACACACACTCTAGAATGAGCAGTCCCAAAAAAAAGGAAGCAGCCTACAAGAAGCCTGGACATTTCCCTGGATTAGCAGCAAAGATAAAATATTTGCCACATTTCAAAAGTAAAACAAATCAACGGCAATAAACAATCTACCTCACCACCCTCACAGCTTTACAGGAGAATTAAGACCCCCATCCACAGTGGAAAGGTCAGCATTTAAGAAATGGGAAAGCTTGAGAACTCAAAAGAAAGTCCAATTTGCTGACACAGGGAATAGTGGAGGCAGATGGCATAAACAAGTTTAGAAAAGGATTATTTAGATTCATATACAACAGATCCATAAACAGATATCAAAAGGAATAGGCCGGGATGTAATGTGTAACATGTCTCTGAGAACATGTGCAGATGGTGGGGTTAACAGATTGCAGGAACTGCAGTGTTCTCCCTAAATACTGTATCTTGCTGCCAGCACCAGACAGAGCATCAGGTTGTGTGGACCACTGGTCTGTCCCAAGAGGACACTTAGTACATTCTTATGCCTTAAATTAAAAAAAAAAAAACCAAAACCCAAACAAAAACCACGTAAACCAAAAAACCTATATATGGACCTATCTTCAAGACCAAGGAGGGGAAAAAAGGCAGCAAGATTTCTCAATCTCTACCAAACTGTATCAGACTGGCCCCTTATTTAGCAATAAGAAAAAACTGGCTTGCGGCGAGCTGCTGCAACTCTAAGGTGGAAAGAAATACAGCACCTTTAACATGTATACCTCAAACCACTATAATAGAAGGATTTATGAGAGAGAGTAAGAATTCAATACCAGAAATTAAACACGTATGTTTCAACTAACTAAAGTATTATCACACAGAATTACTATTAACATATAGGATTAATACAAACAAGGTGAATATGAAGTTATGCATATTAATATTGTCAGATTCTTTTTCATGTCAGTGGAAGACTAATATAAGCACCTAGATTTATCAAGATTCTCTCTGCACAAATACAGAATAGAAGCTCAGTTAATCATGCATCATTAAATCCACAACTGACTAAAAGATTATTTTGTGTATTATTATTTATTTATAATCAAAATCCACAGTCATTGAAAAGAAGGCACAATATCATGTTGACATGAAAGGTGATAATTTTTTTTCGTCACTTTACTATTTTCCCTGTATTAATTCCTCCTCTGTAAAAAAAAAAAAATCCCATCCACTTATTTTGGAGAAAGCAGTTGCACAGACTGCACGCTAAGGAAGGCTTAGTGAATGTCTGGTAGACCACTTTAGTCCTAGAAAAATGCTACAAGCAGTTAATCTCATGTTAATATCAAATGCTAGCTAGTCCCCACAGTCAAGCTAAGCATTTTATATTTACAGTAATACAGTAATAGTACCAAGGGACAGACTAGTCCTTTCCAAAATAAGATTGTGTCAAAGAGTCCTCCCCTATAACGAGGGGTGGAACGATACAGTTTGATTAGGTGCAGTGTCTCTTGCATAATAAATTTAAAGGGTCACTGATCACGATGCAAAACAGGAATGGCCACGTCCACATTTAGTAAAAACTCTGAAGTGAGAGCCAATGACATAAATGACTTCAGTAAGCAAAGGCAAGTCTATATGAAGCAAATGAACTACTGGATTTGTAAGTCTAGACGGAATTTGTGCCGTAACTACATTCTGAGCATACTAATGATTATTTATTTCTTATTGCCTGAGGGCAGTTGGAAGTAGTCTTTCACAAAAGTCTGAAAAACAGTTTGAGGGGAAATGGGTGAGCAAGTACATAATCTGCAGGAATTACAATTATTGATTACTCAATTCATACCACTAAGTTTATATTTATTAAGAGAATAAATGTTCTGTTCAAGTTAGGTTAACAGCGCTGCTACAGCCTACTTGAGGATTCTGAGTACCACAGTGTGTGTGTGTGCACGCGCATATGTGTATCTTGGAATGTGCCTGTATATTATATATGTGTGTGTGTGTATGTACATATACTGTGATAAATATCTCTCACAGGTATACATATGTATACGTTTACATATGTATTTTTTCTGTGATACAGGTGTACCATGATACATATATCTCACAGGCATGTATGTATATGTACACACACATAAATGTGTGTATACAAACACAAACATATATATACCTCTATCTGTGATATATACCACAGTACACCTATGTCACACAAAACCACCCATACCTCAAGCTTCACGGCTGAAGAGCTTCCAGACTTGAAAACAGTACAGCCCCATTTAACATGTTATTTCTCAAGTAATTAACATGTTGCTATTCATACTAGAAATCTTTCCTAACACAGCTATACTGTCTACAGGACACAAACTACGATCAATCATGTTGTTGCACTCTGATATACAGATAAAACATTGTGCTAAAAAGGTAAATGCAGCATTAGAACAATGATTCCAATTGTAGATACCACATATATTATTTTCCTTTATCAGAAACTAGGTCTTCACTACGTGCTAGTGTGATAGACCTAGAACAAATTCAACAGTAAAAATAAATCTATATTGAAATATTTTTCCCAGGAAGGACACTGAACTTAATCATTAGAAGTTCTGAAGAAGAAACTAGATGAACAGTCAAGAAAGGTGGGATCAGACAAACTCTTAAGATTACATCCAACCAAGCCTACTACTAACAACAAGCAAACACTCCTCTTTCCAGATAAACATCATGTGTTTTTAACAGAACTTAGGCAGAAGAAGCAGCATTGAAAAGTACATTTAGGCCAACAGTGTCTAAATTTCAAAGCAAAACCCCAAATATGGCAAAATAAATTATTATTAAGTTCATAAGCTCAAAAGAAGTGTTAGAAATGCTTAGGAGTGGAGGTTTAAACGCCTTGCAATCAAAGGTAAAAAAACTAGAGAGTATCCTTAACTAGCTACAGCACGTCACCATCCTCTTCTTCCAAAGGAAAGGGTAAGCTTTCTGACACAGACTACTTATGATTAACAATCAGTACATCATGCATAATACATTTTTTTTTCCTGTAAATCTTCCACAGATTTTTCCCCGAATCTTTTAAAGTTTAGGAAAAACACCAACTCTGCCCAAATGGTAATGTTTTGTTTATATATTATGACAATGTACTGTAAATGAAAACATGTAACTTGAAAAAGCTTTAAAATAGAATTTTTAACAGATACATTTCACACATAGATGTGCATTTGTACTTCTAATTTGCATGCTAAGATTTCATTCACCAGCAGGGTCTCTGCATTTTAGTTGCCTTATCACAACATTGATATCGAACGGTGAAGGAGGGCAATGACACAGCTATGCTTTACTTTTGCATTTCAGACTTCTACAGTAAAATCATTATCTTAGTTAACCAAAGATAAAGCAATTGTGCATTGATTCTATTGTCCTGTCCATTTGCAAGCAGAGGTGAACCACAAACCAAGATAAGAGCACCTTGTAACAAGTCCCAGCCCCAAGTAGCCCTTGGCTTTAGAGTTTAATGAGAGATTCAGACTAAGACACTAATTATCTTTCAGTCCGAGATGATGTTTAATGAGGCATGTATGTGCAGAAGCTCTAGATTGCAATATTGGTCTCCGTCTATACAGAGAAAGGAAGGACACTTACCAATCCTTATCGGGGGGTAGGGAGTGGGGGTGGGGGAGTAAGCACTCCACCAGACCAAAAAACGGTCACAATCTCAACTGTGAGCAAGACCTAAAATCATCACAATATAAATGTTTACAAATGTATAAGACATCTTCATATGTCTTATCAGAGAAAGAAAACAGCTATATCTGATACAATTTTAAAAAGTATGACAGATTTTAAGTACACATCTGGAAAAGCTACCACACAAGCTAAAAAGTTATAAAAAATAAATTTTGGGTACAAACTATGAACAGATTCTCAGCTTCTCAGAATAACAATAACTGACATTTAAAGTGAGGAAATTTAATTTAAATATTACATGCACTGAAGTGCAAATGTCATTAACAAGCTTGTCTTGACAAGCGAGATAGTGGGGGAAAAAAACATTGCCTGTTAGGCCTAAAATCAGAAGCGTCGTGAGCAGCATGTCTTCTTCTCTCCTCTGGAGCTGAGGAAATTATAAACAGTGCTCATAATCCTGAAATGCTCAATATATTCACAGAAGAAAAAGAAAAATTTCTGTGAGTAGCTTATGTTTAATATCAATGTATGTACAGAACTGTACTCTGGTTTAGGGAATAAATCTGTTTGTCTCAGTTCCAGCAATTACGTGCATCTTTTAAGAATAAAAGAATAATTCTGATGCACGTATCACAACTTATTAAGACATTAAGAACCAATTATAAGTGACAAACAATGCATTAGGAGCCCAAAATGCATTACCACTATCACTATCGACATGAGCAAGTTGTTAAATCTCCTCTCCCAAGCCCAGCACAGTGCAAAGTCATTGATCTCCTAAGTGACATATCAGAACATGAAATCTCTTCCTTGGTTTGGACAGGTCACATTATCCAACTCATTACTGACTCAAAATTGTTCACTTCTTAAGGTCAAATTAATTGGCAGCAAAAGACCAGTTTTCTGAAAAAGAAAAAACTCTCTGAGCCCATAAGATTCCTTCTGGTTGAATCCTGACAAGTGTTATGCTTATTTTTGTGACCTGCATGAATTCTGTGTGTGCCAACCTCCTACCTTCCCTGAACACTCTTATGAATACCAGCCTTTTCACCTAACTTTTCAGGTTTACCTCACTGAGTAAACTGTAAACAATAGTACATTGTAGAATATAAGCTTTATTAGCTGAATGTGAACTGACTTTTCATATCACAAGTAAAAATCTTTTAGAAAACAGATGTCTCAACTTCAGAAACATAACCAGAAGTATTAGAGGTGATCAGTGAGACTAGCATTGTGTCCAGGTAGCATTCTCCTGGCAATATGGATATCTTCCTCCAGAGCACTCCAGAAACTCACCTTACTTTGATGTTAGTTTAATTACAGATGTCTTTCAAGATTTCAAAATTAACTCAACTTTTGGGAACAGAGCTTATAATTACAAAATCAGTATCTATTAAATGAGCATACTGAAGCAAAACTTCCTGCCAAAGGTATAAGGCAAACTGCAAGTGAGGCAAAGGAAAGAAGCAACTGGACTTTTATGTTCTATTCATTGTATCCAGATTTGGAATTGTTAACTGAACATGCTAAATTCTGCTGTATTTACTTCAAAAGCCCATATTTTGCACTGTCACTATTTCTCCATAGCCCAACTTTGCTTCGTTTGTATATCAAACTGATATACACATGCTGTAATTCATTGTGAACGAATGTGCCAGCTATGGCATACTATATTCAGTGGTGCATGTGTGCAAAAATCATAGTAAGGAAGACAAAGAAAGAGAAGGAGCAAAGCTTTTGTAACACAACCTATCTGTTGTTACTAAAAACTCACTAGAGAAAGTGTTAAGCAACTTCATCCAACAGACCTCCCTTCAGGCTCTCAACTTGTAACAGGATTGTGGTCTTTCCAATTAAACTGAAGTGCAAGCCATGCTTCCAGAGGTATAACAACCTTTCTTACATCAATGTAAGTGCAAGTTCGAGAACGGATATGGAGAGAAAAAAAAAAAAAGTAGGTGCTTTGTAGCTTTTACCTCTCTCTAGCAGTTGGTATTAAGGAATTCTAAATGAATTACATAATTTGAGAAGTCATTTAAAGCAGTCTTCAAATCCAAATTGGTTTAACTACAGTCAGAAATTCTTAAACTCCTTAATTTCATTAATAAGCAACAGCCCACGAGAGTCATTTGAACTACTCTTCAATTTTGCCCTTGATATTTACACTTCAGGGAGAGAAGTGGATCCCTACAATGCATGCTATACAAAATAACTTTGTTTAATGTAGAATCCAAATTGTAGCTTCAAATTGTAGCTTCAGAATTCGGAACTACCACAATTTTGCATACCATTTATTACACATTAGAAGATAGCAACTAAATAAATCCTCAAAATCTTCACAGACTGAGAAAATTTAGTAAGCAATTTTGCAAAGTGTAAGCCAATCCAGAATCCTACTGAGTCTCCAACAGGCTCTCTTTCAGAAATTGCGCATTAGAACTACAACACAGAAACTATCTGTGAAATTTTTGCTTCCCTGTCTTCCTCACTGACACTTGTCAATGGAGGAGAACACACCTGTCAAAAAACTTTTAATGAGATGATGCATAAGCTACCATCAATATGGCGATGCTATATGCAAATACAGGAGTGTTACTAGTGAAAAAAGTCTTCTAGTATTTGATGTACCTAACTGTGTATTTACTACGTTCAGAAAAACACATTGAGAGAGTTTCTGACATTTCAGTATTGCAGTTTATGTGAATGAAAAGAATGATAGAAGTCACTATACAGTGCAAGATTGACTTTTGATTATGATGCAAAATGCCAACTTCAGATTCTATTATGGAGAAAAAAGTCACAGATGCAGGCATTAAATTTCTCACGCCAGAAGGCATTGTCTATTTTATATTCACTAATGTGCCAGATTGGGCAAAATCTGTTTCAGCAATTTAAACCAGGCAAGGTGGAAAATACTGCAGATCTCTCTGTAAAAACACAGTTTCTTTTGTTGCAATGAACTATAAAACTTTTGTTTGACAGAAAAATGGCTCCTACTTATGAGTATGTTTTAAATTGCTATACTTTAAAGCAACAATGGCACAGAATGTTTTAAAATATTTTCCCGACTCTAAAATTATGGCATTAAATCACAGTGAAGTACCTGTACAGAATTTAAAAATTAATATTTTCTGACATTATTTTAATAATATATTATGTATATACATCTTTGAATTCCACAGTTGTCCTGATTGCTAATGGCCTTTCTAGAGAGATACCTCAACTGTCAGAACCATATGCTTGCAAAATAAAGAAATAAATTTTTTGTGTCAACATGAGTGAGAAATCTGTGCTCCTCTTATTAGTACTTTCTAGTCTACTATACAGACATAATTCACCTCCCCAAGGCATCTTTTACTTGATTTTATTCAGAATGCTCTGCGTTTCTTTTAACAATACTTTAAAAGAATTATTAAGTGGTATACCTTTAGATCAGGCACAGAATTCTGCATGTTAAGCACTGGAAAAAACCCTCATTATTTCTGAAAGAGACTTTATTATCTATACTGCATTCACAGTTAAGCTCAGCCCTTCGCTTGGAGTTTAGCTGTTCTTGGGAGTCCTTCATAACTGCTCAGCTAACCCCAAAACCCATACTCCGTCTATACATGTAAGGTATCACTTCACCTTGCCCAACATGTCAGGAGAACACACAGAATGGCCAATGGCCAAGTACAGACAACAGCTTTCTATATCCACCCATTTCCGAAGTAAACACCAGTGGGACAACACAAGCTCACAAACCTTCATGTGACTTTACATAGCCTAGTAACTCCCACTCTTGGCAGACAAATCAGACAGGTTAATATAAGTATGTCAAGAACTGTTAAACTTAGGAGGAGCTGGACACAATGTTCAACTGATAAAGATATGGTTATGTTTTATTTTAAATACAGGCACGATGTTTAAACCATGAACTGTGATTTATAACTGTTGCTCTTTTAAAATTTGAAATTAAGTTGACATTATAAAATATAGGTAATGTTCCTCCTCTTAATTTTACATGTTATGTATTTCTTTTTATGATTTCTGAGAGGCTTGACAATTAGAGGAGTTTCAAGTTAAAAAATATGTATCTTTTCTAAGGAATTCAAAATTATACTTTTTACAATATGATTTTGTCTAGAAATCCCAAACTTGTTATCTGACTTTAGTAAGGTACCTCTTGTTTTTGTTTTGAAGTTTTTGCTTGACTGAACCTGTAGAAAGGGATGGGAATTTGTCAGGTGTTTAATAAAATCACAGATTATAAGATGGTAAGAGCAAATACAATGAAAAGCAGCAACCGGAATAACAAGTAAAGACAACAAGGTAGAAATAGGAATAAAGCCTTAGCATAGTTTCAACTGTAGGGGAACAAGAGGAAAACACCGCAGACTGGGGGAAGGTAAGTGAACATCACTTCCATCAAAGAATCCAGTTTGTCACAATCTTGTGATTTTTTTTTTTAATTGGTTTTCCTTTCATACAGTCTGCTTCAAGTAAGAAGGAATGCCTTTCCAATAATGTCTTGATAGTTAATCAGTTTGACCTTTGCTTATACTTTCCAGAATAAAACTGTTTCCTAATTTATTTTCTGCTTTTCATAAACCTCTAGGTTAATCTTCCATCTTTAAAAAGATTAAATATTTTATTATACCTAATATCAGATTATTGAAGATTTTAGTACATGCACAGGCAGTTCATCTAATCCCATTGACCTTTTCATATTAAAATCCAGTTTTATGCTTTATCCGCTATTTGTTTTAAAAAAAAAAATCATACATCCATTGTTCAGATGCTGGTTCTTTATTCTTATATGAAAATTAAAGGAAAACAAGACTTGCTTTTAATTTACATTACCTGAGAAAACGCATCCAAGATTTAAAAATGTGTTGCACATGTTAAGTCTTGTAGTTGGAATTTTATGTATAGTTCGAACTACCAGGCTGCCTTGTGCCTAAAAAGTAAGGCATATATCTCACGAAATCAGACTGTCACCTGTTTTGCTCATATTTCCTTATTTAAAATTCATAGAGAGATAATATTTGCTGGTAGATTTCCTTCTATTTATGTATAACTAAGTGATGTCAATGCCCTCATATCTATAGCCAATTTATTCCAAAAGAAGCCTCTTACAAGAAAAACAAACTTAACCGTCCATCCCTGAAACCACTGGTTTATGACACACCAAACAAGAAATAGAAAGTTAAAATCTTCTCTTCCACACAAAGCATGTTAACTTCCTACACAGAAAAAATGACCACACATGACAAGAGCAAATGAACATTACAATTAAACAAAACCCAAAAAGTACCATGGGGAACAGCTGAAGCAAGTTGCACAAATCACGTCTATTCTGCCAAAAGTCTGCTTTGTTACAGAAAGCAAAGAAGGGCAGAAAGGGAAGTTGTGCTCATAAAAAGTGAACAGTAATTTATGCTTCTGATAAGAAGCCAGAGCTGTTTATAGGAAACGTAATGAGCTTTTATCTTACAGAATGAAACAAGTTTAACTGTAATAAAACCTTTTTCATATATATTCTAAGCATCGGGATTATTAGTGACTTTGCTCCATTAATATGCTTTCTCTCTTTTGGATGCTATAGCTTAACTAAACTTTACTAACTCTCTTGGTTTAATTCCTCAAGTCAACTGACAGAACATCATAGGCTTTGAATGAAACTATAAAAATCTCAAAGCTGCAAGGTAAAGTGTTAGCCACAGGAGAAAATTAATTAAAGATCATCAAATGTGCCTGGTAAACCATAAGGCTTTGTAAAAAAAATTAACAAGAGATGCAGGAAGAAAAAGATTAAACTTTAAAAAAAATCACCTCCAGAAAAGAATTATCAAGTGGTAGGAAACATTTCTGGAACTTAGATAAGATGACAAACTGCTATTTGCACAAATAAAATTAAACACTATGTTACTCTATCATAGGTCCTTGTAAACACACTGGCCAGACCAGTGACACTTACTGAGTAAGGCTGGGGGAGAAAAGAAGAAGAAAAAAAAAAAAAAAAGATCAGTTTGAGGAAGTTATCTGACTCCATATCACAGGCCGGGAACAAACAACGTTGACAGCAAATGGCAAAATTAATAGTAATTGTAAAAATTCCTTCTGTAATATTCTATGTTCAGATATAAGTAGCCAGCTGTACGCTGTTTAAGCATGCACCTTTATTTATATATATTTTTGTGTATATACATATGGTACATTCAAGATGGTAATGTACAAGTTATCTCTTCAGTCTCTATTCTGCCTTAAAACACAATACCATCCTCAACCCTATATAGACAGATCAGTTCCATTTTGTCAATAGGCATTCGTGCCAATGACGTATTCATCAGCAAAGAGGAAAGTGAAGCATGGAGACATTTAATCAATCCAAATAAAATTTAGTTTAGCGCAGAAAAAAAACACCCATGGAAAGGTACTTGCAAAGTTTGAGAAACAGCAAAAAAATTGTATGACAAAGACAATCACATAAATCTGTGAATAAGTTGGAGATGAAACAATAGCAAAGTTAAGGAATAGTTCATCAATCAACCTAAGTCCTTGCGGAAACGAGTTCTGCTCTCACTAGATTGAAGTTTAAGATAGAAGATGACAAACTGAAAGAAAATGATGGCCTAATTAAAAAAAAGTATCTAACAGCTAACCACTGTACTGAAGAGAGACACTGACTGATAACGCTGAAAAAAAGGAGACAAAAATTTGCAAGACAAAACCTGGATACAGCGAGCAGAAATGTGTATCCAACTTCTTTCCCCTCCTCTTTCCCTTCATATTCTTGTGCTCCCCCAAGTATTTATCTTCTGATGAATCAGTAATGCCCAGTCAAAATAAAACAGTTTGCGTTACCTTCATCAACCACTATCACACAGCCTTTGCTTTCCACAGCTAAGCAACAAGGGCACCAAGCAGCACAGCATATTTCACATAAAAAGAAATTCAACAACAAATGAATTAAGTTTTCTATCAGATTGACCAGGCTATACTGCTGACTGACCAAGAATAAAATCAGTATTAATCATTGACTGTATAATATAATTAAACTATATATTTCATATGCTGTCTGGGAACTTTAGAAAGCATATTTGTTATTCTCCATCCAGGTGTTAAATCAAGTGTTAAAACGAGAAACATACTGTGTGTGTACACACACGAGTGTTCACTCTCAAGCCACAAGACCTCAAAGGCTTAATGGTAAACCAAACATCATCATTACACTGCTTACAAAATCACATATCAGAAGTTGTGTAAGTACTTCACCAAAATATGCTGCATTACCTCCACAACCTACTTCAGAGGAAAAGTTACTTGTTTACTCTTTTTTCCCTCCTCACTTTTTCTCAGATCAATAAATAGCAGAAAAGCAAAATCCAGGTGGATTATCAATGCTTACAGGTTACATAATCCTACAATCTAAAATGAAATGTTGGAAGTATTTAATATCAAAGCAAACAGCTATTACCTTTTATCTATTTGCTTACCTTTACTTGCACTCTCAACATGCTGCAGTTCATCCGGAAATTTTAAGATGTCTCGGTAATTCTCCTCACACGTTTCTGCCAGAAAATGCAATAAGGTTGTTTTCTGATCTGATGATTTAGTATCTCGAATCTAAAAAGTGAACACAGGAGAAAAAAAGAGAAAAAATATAACTTTTTTTTTTTTTTTAGTAAAATGTTTAAATAAAGTTAATATTGCAGATGTAAACTCATTAGCAGAAAGTTACCTACACTGGTTGCCTGCAAATGAAACATTATTAAAAAATGAAATTTCTGCAATTCTTTTTAATTTAAGATTACAAAGGGAACCTATCCCTATGCTGTATTTTTTTAAAGAAAAATTAATTATGCTGAGAACAACACCTGAAGACAGCCCTTAAAGTTCTCAGATTTTTAGCAACACCAGTTGAGAATGTTTGCTATGATAAAAAAAAAAAATTAAAAAAATCAGTGTGAACAGAGATTAAACAGAACAGAATTGGGTTCATTCCTTCAATGCCCCCCACTGCCAGATTTCTAAAGGAATCCCTCTGAAATACTGCATAGCTGGACAGCATGCTGAAAGTCAGAATTTGCACTTCTACCAGTCAAGTTAAAGAAACTCCTTGTTGTATAATCCACATTTTTTTATTGAAGTAAAATCTAAACCATGCAGCTTTATCCTAAAGACTTTCAGACAAATTCTATACACACACATGAAGTAAATGCACCCTGCCTTACTGGAATACAAAGTGACAATAAAAAAGCAAAGGTAATCCTAACTGTCAGTAACAGAAATTTAGTATGTCCAGTTTTATTTATGAAAAGCTGCATGAAAATTGTGCACAGTGTGAAAAAAATAGGTAATTGCATATTTTCAGTATCCTCTCAACTGCAGAGGCAATTTTTAGTGGTCTGAAATAAACTACTCTTCTTGAAGGTGATAAGACCCTCCGTTCTCCATTAATATAAGTGCATTAACTGCTAGAATCAGTTTATTATTTTAAAAAAATAATTCTGAAATAACTGTTAAAATACAGGGCTAGTGGCAAATTTCCAAGTAAACATAGATACTTGTGGCTAAATCCTATGGCAGAGTGCATGTGTATATGCAAGGGAACATCATGAACTTAACAGAAGGAGAAACTGAATTTAATTCCAATTTAGTTTCTCCATTTTTATGCAGATATAATGAATGAATGTATGAGTTGATTGAAGATTTAGTGGAAGTAGAAATTACCCCTTATTTACAAAGGCAACAGAGTGAGTAGGTGTATGCAAGAGTTTGAGATCAGTGTACCTCACTTTTTAATAGAGAATTAGTATTACAAGTATATCTGTAAAGATTTTTGTTTAACCTCATCTTACTAACTCATCTAGTACAGTTCTTATACAGAAGTAAGCTACAACATACACAACAAATGAAATCAAGGATTTATTTAAGAAGAATACATAAATGTGTGTGTAAAATCTCGTATTTGTTTTCTCATTCTCTAAATCACTAGAAGTTCTAATTCTATAATCCTCATGACAGGCTTGCCATCGATGTTCAATTTAATACAGGCCTTTCAGCTTTAAGGATTACCCTGTTAAGAATAAATGAGTGTAGTCGAAAAACAGGCTTTTAAAAATATAAGGTATTTAGGCAATTAAGAATGCAGTTTAATTCATACCGATTCAGTGATTAAAGACTACATAATGCTCAGTAATGGTATGCAGTTAAAAGGTTTTAATGCGTTATGTACATAGAAGTTCCTCCAACTTGAAAAAAAATCATAGATTTAGTGGCTAAACATCTGCATGGTAAAAAGAAAATGCATTTCAATTTGTCTGTGAACAAGAACTATGGGATTTGCAGTCTTTGATCTCTCTGACATCATCGAGTGGATAAAGCATTTTTTTTTTCCTAAATGGTCAAAATTATTTTGCCTTCGGATTACAACAGAAACATGTTTTGTCACCAACAGTAACATCATATCAACAAGAGTTAATATTAGCACCTGCTGAGTTGTTTAAAACCTGTAGTAAACAGTCATTCAGATCTTAAACAACTGTGTCAAATTCACTTCTTTGGCCCAATCCAGAAACACATCTCAATTACATTCATCCATATTTTCAATAGCTAAGAGACACAACGGGTACTGTGTAGCTCTGTTTGATCTTTAGAATCAATATATACACTTTAAAAATCAAGTTCTAAGCCTACGAACATAATGAGAAGATAAGGAAAATAGGTGGGTTGAGTGTAGTTTAGCAGATATTATTTAAATATAAAAATAGAAATGAAAGATAGGAACTGGAATGCTAACAACAGCATGGCTGTGTCTTTACATTCTCTGTATTCATAGAGTATACTTGTACTCAGGGTAAATTTTTTGTCTCCTCTCTTTTTTTCTTGGGTACAATTTAACATTTTTGACTTTATGGAAAAGACAATTACATGTATTTTGAATTAAAAAGTCATATTTTAAGAAACTGAAATTTGTTTTTCTTATATCCAGTTAAAGTGTCCCTTGTTTCAATTTATGACCCCTTTGTCTCATTCTTTTGCTGTACACTTCGCTAAAAAGCCTGGCTCCACCTTTACAGTAACGTATTTGGTATTGGAAGGTTGCTACAGGCCTCCCCAAAAACCTTTGTTTCTCTGGGCTGTACAAGCCAGTTCCATCAGCCTTTCCTCAGTGTTCCAGCCCCTGACCAGCTTGGTGGTCCTCCACTCAAGTTTATCAACAAAAAAGATTTTTTGTACAGAACATTGAACACCATGTTCCATACGCAACCCAGCAAATTCTGAGTTAAGAGCAAAAAAGTCACTACCCATGATCTCCTGACTACGCCCCTATCAATAAACCCCAGGATGCTGTCAGCCTTCGTTGCTGCCAGGGCACACTACTGACTCATCTTTTCCCATTAGGCCAGACTCCGGGTTTTCTGCAGAGTTGCTTCCCACTCTTAAGACAACACTTCTGCAGCAGTTTAAGCCAGTTCCAAGTGCAGGACGCTGCATGCAGCACATCACAATATCACCGTGTTAATTACAAAATCAACTTCACAACAGTATTCTTTTCCTTCAGCATAAAGCTAAACTGTCCTTTTATAAGCAAGAGCTCTGGAAAAAGGCAAGTTTAAGATGCTAGACTTAGAAACAAAATAAATTTAGGGCTGCTGTTACATTAAAAAGGCTAGTAAACAGAAAATCAAGACTAAGTATCTCATTTCTCATCAGAAGGCTACTACTTAAAAAAAACTCAGGCAATTGACATTTAGTCAACATCTTCTCAACTAAAGAAATGTCTTATTTGGGTTAGCAGACTAAGAGCAAAACATGAAACAAAAAAAATCAGTATTTCCCCCCCCTTTTCATTCCTTGCACTTTTACTCATTACTTTCACAGATGATAATTGAAGCTAAGATTTACAGTAACTAGTGATTAGAACTTTTTTTTTTTTACAATATGGTGGCTCTTAAACACATCTTAACAGACCATTCAATCAGAAACACATACTTGAACAAAATATTCTATGGGTTCTAAATTCCAAGTGATATTATGCGTTCGCATGGGAGCAAAAAAAGAAGAATGACATCCATCTCACAGCCTTATTAAGTGTTCCAGCCTCAGAACTGTAGGTACATATGGACATAGGCCAGTGCAAAAGAAAAGGTGGACTGAACAAAGAGTTACATCTTTAGAAGTAGCCACAATTTCCTTGCTAGTGACCTAGGTATGTTAAACAAAAACAAAACCAAATAAAACGGGTTGAATAAAGGATTTAACTTCCCACCTAATATGTACTGCAACACAAGTTCATGAATCCTAAAAATCCCTGCCTTTCAAATGTTTTTGCATTATGTCCTCTGTATTTTCATCCTTGTAATTCTCAAAGCATTACCATATTAGAGAAGTCGTAATAGTTCCCTGAGACTTGGTAAACCAACAAAACTCACCAACAGTAACGGAATTCACCATTTGGAATACAAATAATTGCCTTACTTCCACATCTTCAGTAGTATTAACACACTGGAACATAAAAGCCTTGACAGAGCAGTGTCTGCATATATGGCATTTGCAAAACATTAACAAAGCATGTCACTGACTTAGGGTTTTCCAAATTTATTTATTTTTAAAGAATCATAGAATAGTTTGGGTTGGAAGGGACCTCTAAAGGTCATCTAGTCCAACCCCCCTGCCGTGGGCAGGGA
>NW_008795322.1:2498900-2499174 GCF_000699145.1 Aptenodytes forsteri | reverse complement strand
TGCAAACCTGCTGAGGGTGCACTCGATCCCTCTGTCTATGTCATTGATGAAGATATTAAACAGTACCAGTCCCAATACAGACCCCTGCGGGACGCCACTCATCACCAATCTCCATCTGGATGTTGAGCCATTGACCACTACCCTCTGGATGCGACCATCTAACCGGTTCCTCACCCACCAGACGGTCCACCCATCATCCATACCTCTCTCCAGTTGAGAGAGAAGGATGTTGGGGGGGACCGTGTCAAAGGCCTTACAGAGGTCCAGATAGACA
>NW_008795322.1:2433545-2498472 GCF_000699145.1 Aptenodytes forsteri | reverse complement strand
TCCAGACAGACGACATCTGTAGCCCTACCCATGTCCACTGATGTAGTCACTCCATCATAGAAGGCCACTAGGCCAAAGATGACACACTGCAGTGTTAAAATTTTCAAACATGGGTTTTGATTCTATGGCCTTTCTTTATCTGAGAGACAGAATTTGGGAATAACACATTTAGTAAAAAAAAAAAGTAAATAAAAAAATCAGTAGATCAGTGTAGGCTTCCAAAAGCAGCTCCCCACTGAATGTTGAAGCATCAATTTGAGTGATCAATACTATCCGATTCATTGCTTGGGAAAGGATTAAAGACTAATATACGCAGAACATAATACGTGTAGCACACCCATTCAAATCAAGTACAATGTTTATGTCTGTAGCTCAGAAATAACATCAATATAACAAATGTCCTTTACGTGTAGTATCTTGGTAAAGCATTTAAAACATGCAAATCATACCATAACCCCCTTCCAGATTTTTTTTTTTTTTTTAAAACAGGTACTTTTGGATTAAGTTTTCAGGTGTGAGGGTTAAAAGTGACAGCCAATGTAAGGGAAAAAATTGTATGTTTTAACTGTCACTAGAGTGACATTTGATTATTATAGCTATAAAAAAAGCTTTCTAAGCTATAAAAAATGCTTTCTCTTGATTTTTAGGAGATTATATAACTTTTCATATCCTAGAAATCTTTCCCACCTTAACAGAAAAGGGGCTGGTAGAAAATTAATAAATGTACACTATTCAGTAATACTCAAACTAGATAAACAGTTTGTCTTGTAGTATTTGTACTATGAACAAGTAGTAACATAGTATTACTTATTACATAAAATACACATTGATCCAGCTAGAATACTACAAAAGCTTTATTAAAACAGAGGGATGCTTGCTGTTAGTCTTTACATTAATTCACCACAAAAAACAAAAGTTGTACCCTACATATGCCTAAAGCAAACCTCTTTTCTTTCAATTAAATTTCTGTCTATCATAACTTTATAGAACTATGAGGGTTCTGCTGTCCTTGATAAGAGATAGTAACTGCTGCAATAGAGGTTCAGAATAGCAGTTGGAGCATTCGTACACATTAATCATATGCAACAACTGGTGAAAAGATTTACCTTTAGTGAATTACTACAGCAGCCTCTCTGACCTTTACTGCTTTTTCTGCCATATTTATATTTTCACAGAGCGCTTAACACTTAGGCAATTGTGAATGCTCCAGCGCATACATCAGAGTAGCTGCTACTGCTTGCCAGCCTTGATACAGCGCATGAATTCTAATGTTGATCTCTCTTATTTGAACAAAATTAAGTTCTCTGTCTTCTGCCAAAGGTTGTTTACAAATAATTTCTTTCTTCAATAACATCATATACTGCAGTGTAACATCCAGAAAGATATAATCTGGTGTTGAGGATTTGCGGTTACTATACAGGCATTAGATTTTAGCTATGACCAGGCAGGTTTGTATTCAAGCTTTCTTTTCTTTATCATGTTTTAATAAAAGTTGTTACACAATAACAGATTTCTGTGTATGAAATGACCAGCTCTGTTTTAAGAACATTTATTTTACAAGAACAAACATTTATCCCAAATGAATACCTGCCTTTTTTCTCTTCTTTTTTCAGATCGTACAACGTTCGTACTACATCTACTAAACAGACAATTAAGATTGTTCAAGGATGACAAAAAAGAAAAATCAATACAAAAATCAGGTTTTACTGAAAAGTGAATTCATCACATTAGGATACCTCATCATTAAAACAACTCTGCTTTCTATGTGTATTCTGCACATAGAAATGTATACACAGACATGTGTTCTACCTTGCCGACAGCTGCCCCAAAAAAAAAATTAAAAGCTCTCTTATCATGGGCAGAAAGTCCACTGACATTAAAGATAGTTTGTCATTGGTCTAAAAAAACCCCAACCAACCAACCAAACAAAAAACCCCCCACAAAAAAACCCAACCCACAAACTAAAAACTTAAACATCAAGACTTTAAAAGTCATTGATCAAATATCCACTGGTTTGATTCCCCTTATCCTAATATGTCTTCTGGTTATTTTTTTCTGAGATTTAAATCCTCGTCTTTAGGCAAAACATCAACATACAGTAAAGAACAGCTAAAAACTAATATATGAGCCAAGTCAGCCAGATTTATTATAAATTCTCTTCACATAACAGCTGAAGTCCTTCCACAACAACAATATTCAGAGGATAATACTGTTATTTAACTTATATCTTACTGTGAGCATCACCAACCAAAAGTAAAAAAAATTAGATAAAGAAATGACCAACATTTTAAAACATTAAGCCAGATGGTCTTGTTTGATTTTAAAACCCCTATTGAAGCAGTTCTTACTTTAGACAAGTAATGTTTAAAACTGGTAAGAAATTCTTCTTGTTCTAAAGTTGCTTAAAAAAAAAAAAAAAAGAGGTAGCAGGTTTTATGGCAAACAAAACAAAAAGTTAGGACAAAGTTTCTTTGGCATGTTATATCTGAATTCTAACCTAACAATGTACCTGAGGTTATGGAAGGGTGACTTCTAAATTGTAACATCCTATTGCTCATCATGGTTCCATACATAAAAACAAACAGTGCACAAATATTTCACAAAATATTATAATAAGTTAGTAATTTTTATGCTTTAGAGGTATTCTATCAAAACGTAAAATAAAGGCTTCCAAATTCCTCTTGAAAAGCTTGAAGACTGAAATACATTCCCTAGGAGAGGAAATAAAGGCACTTGAAAATTATTCAAGGAAGACCTCTCACATGGTAACAGTGCCTTCTCAAATTGCCACACACACACAGACACACACAGCCTTTCAATGTTCACACAGCCTTCAAAATTTAGTAGCACTCGGATGTCCCACAGAGCAAAAACATGTAAGCCACATGACACTGGCAAACAGACTGCTGCCTTGTTCTTGCTGTTAGGTAACGCTTATTTCTCTTATTGCCTTCTTCAGCCAAGAAATATAAATTAGAAATTTTAATTCACAGCAAGATTTCAGTAAACAGGACAATACAGTCACCCTACCATGCTTACACATACACAAGTTTTCACTTTCACAGTGAAGGCCAATTATTGACCAACAATCCTAAATTTTGAGACTGTTTGAATAATGTAATAAAGCTGGTAAGTGGATGTAGACAGATATTAAACCTGGTGCTCATAAAAGATATTGCCACCTGATATAGTTTAATGTTTTGTACTATTCACAACAGTTAACGGAGACCTGTCAGACTGCACTCTTAGTTAATAACACAAGCCAATAAAGCCATCTTACTGTTTTGGGTGGAAAATGGGAGGGCAGAATTTGAAAGCTATTAAACAACTGCATTTGGTTTCTTTATCAGTTGACAATAACCAATGCATAAAAGCAGTCATTACCCAAATATAAATTTGGATTCTTAACAGTAATTAAAAAAAAATCCATTGTGAATACTAACTGTGCAAAAGCACCTCATTTCTAAAATTAGACATCAATGGAGTAGAAGATTCCTTCTCTAAATATGATACTAAAGCATAAGTACAGGTACAAAACCATTTGAAAAAAGTAACTCTTGCAAAAGCACACTATTATACTAATCTAATTCAATTTAGAATGGCAAATACATAAAGTAATGAAAACCAGAGCTTTAGAGAGCAGAAAATATCTTTTAACTTGAGTAACAAACAATAAATTTAAATTGCAGACAATGCACACGTCACTCTGTCCGGAGAAACTTATCTACTTTTCCATTAAATTAAGTGATTTGTTCTGAGTTTGGACCTTATGAGTGATAATTCACAAGGTTTAATCAATATGTAGAGCTATTAGTGACACAATTTCATGTCTAGGTTTTGGTGAGACCTCCTTTTTTGCTCCAACAACCATCACTGTCTTTCTGATTATCTTCTTTTTAGACATCACTTTATAAAAAAATATACCTAGTACCTAAATGCAACAGCACAGTCAACATTTTATTAGGGAGAATGTTTAAGTATTTTCTCTAATCTCACTGGGAAAAAAGAAAAAAAAAAGAACACTTCTCAGAAATATCTATCTTGAAAACAAAAAAAAAAACGTTAACAAATAGATTTTGTTTCTGAGGACAAGGCTGAACTAAATACTCATAGATTTTTGTCTCAGTTATTTTAAATTTTGCTGTAAGCACAGATAGCTATGCTTCAGCAATTATTCAGTTCAGTAGAGAACAATCTGCAGGATTAGTCAATCTACATTAGCTGTGTCAACATCTGTGGGATTTGTGTTGACAGCAGTTCATAAATCTATCACCTGGAGTGCAAGAATACCTTCTCTATGCTATGCTAGAGTACCATTCATGCAGCATCATAATTTCCCCTCCCCATCATTAACAAGTAGTTTTCTACTTAAAACATTAATTTCCCTTTAGATTCAACTGCTGCCGAAAACAAAACACAGCACTAGATTCATGAAAAAATCCTTCAACTTGGCCTCTCTTTAAAAAAGCTTTTGAAGAATGAAAGTATTTCTTAGGTGATGTTTTTTATTTTACCAGGAGTTAGCAACATCTTTGTATTAAACTACAGCAAGCAGAGTCTTTCTCTACTGAAATATGTCAGATCAGACTTGCTGTGTATTTGAAATATTATTTTCCCCCCAAGGTTAAATCTCCTTGAGGTACACATCAGATTTTCTCATGATGCCCAAAAAAGAGACTTGAAACCTGGACCCTCTGATAAGACCAAACAAAAAATAACTGAAAAATTCCTCTGCAAGAGTTATGCCTTTTTTTTTTTTTTTTTTAAATCTGTTTACAAATGTTGCATCCTTTTATTTTAAAGATACTTTCAAAGCTTCTTTACAAACTGAGATGGTCAAGTTCACATCAATGCCCTACACACATTTTACCATATAAATAAACATGCACTGCACATTAAATTGTGACTGCTATAGATTCTGAAGTTCTCATTGCATCCCATATTTTGCCACCACAACTGAAGTTAAACCTAGGATAACAATGTCCATCTTTAATCCCAAATACTTATTTCGGTGGTACTGCTTGAGGGATAGCTGGGTGGAAGATGGGAAGAAAGACGAGTAGCTAGAGCTATTTAACATATTCAGAGCTCTATGTATATTCTATTGACAAGATGATAGTTGAACAAATTCAGATCAAAAAAGCTGTTCTACATGTATCTTCCAGAAAGACTCAGAACAGACTTACAATTAAACAACTGCCTTAAATTGCCATTGCACTGAGAAAGACAGCTATAGCAGGGGACCATCCTAGAAATGTTTACTCTGTATTTATCCATCCGTTATTAAAAACGGAGGTACAGTCAGTAAACTACACTGATTGAATGTTTTTCCCTATTTAGGGTACCTTCTCACGTGTCGTGCGTTTCATGAATCTGCACTTAACAAGTTTTATAGCTTCATCTTACCTTGCAAAGAAAACTGATGTTAAAACCAAGAGACTGTGCGTTTCTGGAGCCAGAGTTCATGTAGTTTCCAAGGAACAGCACTAACTCTAAAAGCTTACTAAAGCTTTCGCTCTTCTTCAGCTCTTCACAAGCTAGTGTAACCGCCATAATGTCAGGTTTGATATTGTTTACGTGCTCTTCAAACATAAGCCTGAAAAGGATCCCATTAAGACGTGACCGCAACATTTTCACAGAACTCATCTACAAAATAAGAAACATTAAATCAGAACATAAAAAACTAAAAACTTATTTATGCAAAATAGCTTATATTAAAAACAATATTGTGCAGCCAGCAAGACTACAGTTTCTGTATGTTTTCATTGCCTGTCTTGTATTTCCAGGAATCCATACCTGCCCACAGGTATTTTTCCCCAAACCATACACTTTGCCTGAAAAAATTCAGTGAAGCAACATATTGAAAATAAGAGAGTGCTTCGTGTTACCAAACCATTTAACTTGTGAATTCCAAACTCACTGAATGCACACTGCCAAAACCCTTCCTCCCAGCAAAGGAAATGTAAGTCAATTCCACCAGTTAACAAGAATTGAAAATCAGCCTGAAGGTACACGTGGCAAACATTTCATCACATCTCCAGTGAAGTTACCCTTGAACTCTGATATTTACCAATTTCCCAAACCTAAGCTTCTCAGTTTTTCTTCCTTCAGAAATGGTACAACAATCTCTCAAGTGTGTGCACTGATACCAGCACAAACACAAACAGCTACACTTCAGCCTGATTAAGCTAAAGAATTATACTTTCCATTTTTAGACTCTCTTACTGAGCGGATGCATAGCCCAACTTGCTCTTGGTCCCTGGGGGAGCAATAGGGGAGAGGGACAATGAATTCTTAGGGACCCTTGTGGAAGGACATGGGAATATCTAAGTGAGTTTGAGACACAGGAGATCAAGCTTCACTAGTCAGATATTTATATAAAGCCAGGTCACATTAGTACTATTGTTCATGAAATATTTACTGCTATTGTACTGATGTGAGCTGTTGATTGTGATATTTACAGATGACAGTATTACATCTAACAAGGTGTTTAGTTTTGCAGTTTTTAATTAAAATGAAACCCAAACTGCGTTATTATCTACACTTATAGAGAGTTATAAAATAAATAATATTAATCCTACCAGTATTGATAGTTACCAAACAAGCTCAAAGGTATTTTAGAGATACACTATGATATATGTTTGATCCTAAGAATTTAAGTTCACGCCATCAAGAAGTCCCAATCTGTGTGTTCCAAAGAATAATCAGATTCAGGATGCAGATAAAGAGGTTTTGGCCGAAATTCATGACAGTAAGTTTTACATAAAAAACAATACACCTAGAGATACTAAAGTAAGGATATACTTCTGGTATACTCTGTCCGTTCTGATCCCATGACATCATATTTTGTAGGCAACATACTGCCCGCTTTTTAACCTCTTGTCTTTTTGCCCTTTTAAAGAAATTTTGTAAAACTACTGCCCAAGATATTATCACCTTTATGTTTTAGACAGTTTGCAAAAGGCAGTACAGGACTCATTCCTTCCTGACCTAATAAAAAGATGGGAGGTTATAAATCACAGCATTGTAACCTGGTAAATGACAGATATACTGAAAAGTATTTAGTGATTCATTAGTTTAAATCCCCAAAACCAATTTCATTAGACTAGCTACCAAAATACGTCCATGTCTTTCATATTTTGCACAAGTGATCAGTAATATTTCCTCCTACTTAGCAGTGGACTATAATTCACAAGAGATATTTAAGAGAAAAAATATGTACTGAAAATTTTTAATCCACTTAAAAATTTTCATTTAAATGCAAGAATGATTACCTTCCAAATCTAACTCCTAATTTTAATTAGCAGAATACAGAAAGATTTCTCCCCCAATGTATTCACTATCAGTGGTGTTCCTGAAGCACTTTGTCCCCCTGAAAGAAAAGCTTTGTTATGTGACAAATCACGGAACTTGGCTATCAAAACAGAAAGGTTTTTATGTGCTCATGTCCCTGTTGCCCAAAGCCTTACCATGGCTCCTTGAGGAACCATGATTTTTCTACTGGCGTTATCTACCACAGACAGCTACCAGAAGCAGCAGCAATAACTTTGACAGGAAAGACTTGGGTGGCCTGAATAATGACTAATTCGTACTAAAATGAAAATAAATATGAAGGCACTCCAGATGGTCTCAAACAATTCATATGATCAGTCTGGAACGAGGAAAAGGAAAGGATCAGGAAGGAAGCGTTTCAAGCATAACTTGCAATCTTTTTTTATACTTCTCCATTGTCACAAATTTCTCTGTGAGCCTCTATAAGCCAACATCATGCAGTCTTGAAATATTATACTTCTAATCATTCTGTATTTCAGAAATATCATACTGAAAACATCTGCCTTGAAAGGATCTACCTTCACTGAGCTGGAGTAGATGGAAATTAAAATTAATCACATAATTTGCTTTAACTTTTTGTAGAACAATCTCTAATTACTGATTTTATTCAAAATTGCACAGAAAAAGTTGTCAAAAGCTTTAGATCCTGAAAACAGAGCACAACAAAACATGTATAAGCCAACAGAACAGTGCGACTTAAACACCTGGGAAGAATAATCCTTTACAACACTTCAGCCAATTTGTACTTTCCTTCTTTTTTTAATGCTGTGAAGTGTCATGGAACACTGACCATTTATTTGTTTTGCAAGGTAGTTTGACTACCAAACCAGTAGTAAGTTTTAATTTCATTTGCTGATCTGCATAATATTTAAAAAGTATCTTGACAATTTCATAAAAGCCATTTCAAGTGGGTTGTTTCCTTAGAATTCAAAACTTTTTAATCTACATTATGCTCTTTATGTATCAATAGGAGATGATCATAAATGCTATTTTATTTCCTCCTTCCCCACCCTTCCCCGGTTTCTCTTTCATATGCATGTTTCTAAATACACATGTTCAAAGGCTGATAAACATACTGAACTTAGAGGAATCTTCTGAAAATAAGTAAGGTACAAAGATTATATTCACTGAGAAAAAGGTCAAATTGTTTATAGTTCTACAAAATTAGTGTCAAGGGCATATAAGAAATAACACATTCAAATAGGTGCATGTAACAGCAAGCATTAGCTTTCACCACAAACAGTTAAAGAACCAAGAAAATGGGTATTTCTTTTCCAGTTAACTGTGAGCACTGGACTGCATGTCATTATTTCCCCCTCTGGGCTTTCATAAAGGTCCTTGTCTGAATTCTCTACCTAATCAAGTTCTTTAATTCAGTTCTTTATTCTTTATCATCATCATTCAATTCTCAAGCCCTGTATTAAAACTAGGATCAAAGTTTATTGAAGAAAGAGGCAAAAAGCACAATTAAATTTGCCTCACTTCCTAAGGAAAAAAGCTGACATTCCTATAATACAAATTTGTCAACTTACTCAGACAACTTACTCAGCCTCTTACCTATAATATATTAAACAGTTGCCTTTTTCATTTTCCTAGCAATGTTCTAGAAAGATTAATTCTTCAGCAGCTCTAGAAATTACAATGAGGCAAAACAAGTGGCAAATAAATTCAATTAAAATGACAGAATGACTCTAAACCAATGCAGGTGCAATAAACTTGTACAATTCTTCCCACTTCGTCTACCTCCCAGCAAGGACTGTTCGGGATAGCTAATCCTGGTTATTCAGCAAAAAGGGTCACAGAATCTGCAAGTCTCTACAACTACAACTACTCAGTGAAACTTATCCTCTTGCATTAACAATGAAATTACTGATAACCCAGTTCTTCACAGCTGAAGAAAGTTTTTCATTCACTAGAAACCAGCAAAAAAACCCTCCCACTTTCCCAGAACACACACCAGAAAGGGAATTCTTTGGTCAGTTCCAGTCATTTGTTTTGTTGGCTCACTAAAGAGTTATGAACTAAAATTTGCATCACGTAATTGTGGGATGATCTTTTAGAAGTGATAATATTCTTATTAACTCGACTTTAAAACTCACAGTTGGTGGTAAAAAAAAGTTGGTAAAGTTTTCTGAGTTTAAATACCACTAACACAGCAAAATATTTTTTTTTTAGCCTGTCCTCTGAGTTGACAGCAAATGGTTGGTACTCACACTTTAAGCACAGATGGGACTTACGCTTTTCTAATACTTAAACTATTCGACTGGCACCAAAATTTGAAGCAAGTATCCTTATTGAAGTTGCAGCTGTCCCCATGACAGAAAAAAAATTAACTCTTAAACACAAGTTTTACCTTTAAAAATCAGAGAACATTCTGCCTAGCTTTTTTAATGTTATACAACTGATTCAGTTAATCTATTTTTCTTGCCCTACTTCAACATCAACGCAAACTTTTCTTTATATGAAGTTGTGTTGCCTTTTTTGATCCCAGGATATAACTTCAATTCCAATAACTAATTTGAATATATAATTGATTTTAACATTTCATCTAAACGAGAATTCAATTCTAATTTTCATTTACATATCAGCTGAATATTAAGATAATCGGTCTCTTCTAATAAGTTAATAATTTACTGAGTATGTTTTTTCTACACAAATTTTAAACAACGTATTCCAACCTTTATTAAATTTGATGAGCACAGTGATTATCCAATTAGGATCTCCTAATAATTAACTTACCTAAATTTACATACAAGTAAGGGTACACATTTTAAATACTACTTAACATAGTCTTTCTGTCTTCTAGTCCTAAACGCCTTCTTCTTAACATCAAGGTTAACATTATTATTAAAGCAAAACTCTAAAATTAATTCAACACATAACGAAAAAAGACTCTAGTCAAGTTCAGCTGCATTTCTTCCACCGTAGTGGATTGTTCAATTAAGTCAAAATCAGAAACAAAACCAGCATTTTAGTAGTATTAATGTAGTTAGAGGCCTCTAAAAAAAAGACAGAATCACTACCCATAAGAAAATGTAATATTTTTTATCAAACCAGATAGTAAAGTTGAATAAGCAAACAAGCTTCAGGAAACTTAGTCCCTTCATAAGGCAAACATCACCATTTGGAGATGTTTGATTAAGCAGTTTTTTTCTAATTAATGTTCCATTAAATACTTTTAAATTCTTTCTCAACTTTTTATAGTTGGTTATTCCTTAAAAGAACGAATCAACAAAAAAGTGATCACAACTATATTAGTCCTGTCGGAAAATAAGGATATTTTTATGACTTTTTCAACACAATCGAGTGAAAATACAAGGACCATTTAGTTTCAATCCAGTAGAAATCGTAAGTCAGATAAATGCATGATCCCCAGGTATGCAAGACAACCAATAGAGATGATACAGTTTCCCAAGTGACTTTCATTTATAGTTGTATAATTTTCTGGGAAAGAAACTGCCAGCAGAATCAGAATGAAAGATTACAAGAAAGACACAAATCATACTACTATATAAACAGAATGAGGAAAAAAGAGTAAGTACTAGACATTACTGACAGACATCTGAAAAAAACTAACAAAACCAAACTATCCAACAGCAGCAAAAACACAAGGCCATTCCTCTCAGTTCAAGCGGTTTTCAGAAATCTCTCAGTAAAACATAAATTGACATGAATTCAAACTCTGGTAAAAAGTGTACTAAGAACACTTACTATCTACACGTACTTAATACATACTACTTGTATATTGGCAATTTCATTAAATGTTTCTGTTTTACCACTACATCAAGACAAAGCAAAAGAACGATTTCTTCTAACCTGTGATCTTCTGAACTGGAGGTAAATAATCTTCCGAATATGAGAACAAAAACATTCTCCAAGTGTTTTCATATACTTAAGTTCTGTAGTATCTCAGTACTTTACATTTGATGACAGAAAACTTAGTTTTTGCACTGTCTTTTATACTCATTGTGCAGCCAATTCACATACAAGCAGTTAAACTAGAGCATCAGTTAGGTTCTTTCACTTATCAAATTCATACTCATCCAACCAAAATGAAGCTGAACGCGTGGCAAAGAATGAAATGGACTTATTTTCTGCAGGTTTTCTTTACTTTATGAAAAACATTTCCACTGTCTTGGATCAGCCTTTTGATATCTATAATAATTACACCTTAAATTTATTTTCAGTCTTTCATTTCCAGCAGCATATTAACATATACCCAAAATGAAAAGGCCATTAGTCAACTACGACCAAATTAGTGCAAAATTGTGGTCAACAATGTTTTCCTTATATACAGTCAGAATTTGCAAAAAATGCAAAACCTGATCCTGCCTGTCCTATGCCCCGCCAAAATTTCAGACTAGGTGATTAATTAAATAGCAGACATTAATGAATCTCTCTCATAATACCTTCTGCACAGAGGTGAAACTGGGGAAATAATTTTGTCTAAAAAAACAGCCAGCACATCATGTCTGCATAAGTGGTCAGATATAGTCACCCCAATTCTTAAAAAACGTATGCTTCTATGCAAGCCTAGGCAAAGCAAACAAACCGTGGCAGTAACAGAATAAACTTTGACTAATCCTGTTGTACTGGGTCTGGCTGGGACCGAGTGAATTGTTCTTCACAGCAGCCTGTATAGTGTTGTGTTTTAGATTTGTGAACAAAACAATGCTGTTAACACGCTAATGCTTTAGCTGCTGCTGAACAGTGTTTGCACAGTGTCAAGGCCTTCTCCACTTTCTCACTCTGCACAACCCAGTGAATAGACTGGGGGTGTGCAAGAGGTTGGGATGGGACACAACCAGCCAAATGACCCAAGCTAACCAAAGAAATATCCCCTGCCATATAATGTCATGCTCCGCAATAAAATGTGGAGGAGGGGGGCTTAGATCGGTCAGCCATCTTTTGCTCAGGAACTGGCTCTACATCAGTCTCCACATGGGAGACAGTAAGTGATTGCCTTTGTTTTATTTCTTTGCCTTTGTTTTCTCTCTTTCTTCTTCCACTTCTCCTTCACTTCTTAAACTATTTTTATCTCAACCCATGAGTTTTCTCACTTTCATTCTTCCTTTCTTCTTCCCCCATCCCACTGGGGATGAGAGGGGGAAGTGAGTAAGCATCTGCGCAGTGCTTAGCTGCCTACCAGGGTTAATCCACAACACCTATTCTTTTCTGAATAGCTGCTCTTGACTCCGTTACCTGTTGCTACCTAAAGAGAAGGTACAGAGAAGATGGAACCAGAGGATTCTTGAAGATGCATGGTGATAGGACAAGAAGCAAAATACAAGACGGCACTCAGGAAATTCTGACTGTATATAAGGAAAACATTGTTGACCACAAAGGTGGCTGAATATTGAATGCAGTGCCACTGTCACAGCTCTCCTCGGCAGAAGGGCAATTTACTACTACCCACCACAGAGCAGCATGATGGGAGGATGCAGATAATCAGTATACTAATCCAGAAGTACCTTTATATAAAAGCTATATAGAGCAATGCAGTAAAACCAAATAGGGTAGAAAGGCTGAAGCAGAGGTGACAAGGTAGGTATGATGTTTGTAAAAGGGAAGTGGGTGGCAGAAGAAGGGATCAAGTTGGGAAAGGATCCAAGTTATAAAGATCAGGGGTGAAACATTAAGGAACTTATAGCAGTAAGGAATGTCTATAGAGTCTTTTAAATCAAGGTCATTATGCACAATTTTCTGAATTTCTTTGCTTATTTTAAATAGTTAACTGAATAGAATTCATAGACATCAGAGTCTTCATTTGTCCTAATGCCTCCACCTTGTTTGCTTCCATTCTGTGTTTGCCTTAGACACCTTTCAGATATTCTCCTTGCACAAAATCTAATTTCCCACTCTGATTGGCATTTTTTATGTAGGAGGGAAATAAGGAAGTATTCATTTGGTAAATCAGCTGCTCCCTGGCATCCTTTGCTCATTGCCATTTCAAAAATAGGCAGAAATCAGAGAGTAGACAGGGCAATTGTTCTGGCCTGCCTTCCCTCCTTCCCAGGGATCAAAAGCCCATCTTGTTGTAGGGCTGGCAGTACTACTCTCACTTCATCACACTGTTTTAGTCACTCTGAAAGTGTGTGTTATATGACAAAGAGGGAACAAAGTACTCCTCCAGTGCTTTTAAACAGATTTTTTTAATATACATACACATTTATAGGTATGTATATAAAACATAATATCGAATATATGCATATAATATACATCTGTATATATGCATATAATATATATCCATATATCTGTATATATGGATAAGTTTTAATATATATCTTAAAGATATTATAATACATTAATATATTATATTTTATACATATTACATGCCATAATTCCTTCAAGAAAAGCATCAAATATGTATTTATAGAGATTTTTAGATTGTTACTGATCAATAAACAGATGATAACGTTTTACTACTGCAGACCTTGCAATAAGACTAAACCAATGTATCACACTTCTACCAAAATTCCTCATCTTTATTTTGAAATAAAATATTTTTGGAACTTTATGCCATTTATTAAAAAAATAAAATCAATAGCCTCAAGTTTTTCAAAAGAAGTCATTGATATCTTTCATTTTCTAAATCCTCTACAAAAAATCTCATTAGGTCAAATTATGTTCTGTCCCGCCCCCCAAAAAAAACACATTCAAAAGGCACTTCTGAAGCCAAATTATGCTCAAATCAGAGCTTTTTAGTAAAAAGCTCGTTTCACTCTTTCCTTTTAATAGACCTCTATTTCTGTTTTAATACATTTTAATATACATAACACCATAAAAATTCAGCAAGAGCAAGCCTAGCTCCTGTGGAGTTAGGGATAAATTCTAAACGCATTACAGAGGATATATCATCATCATTATAATCTTTTAGACTGACAAAGTGAAGTGAAAACAGGAACTAATTTGCCTAAGGACTTATCAGGTCTTTGGAAGACCAGAAGCGGAAAAAGAGTCTTCCAAGTCCTAGCTTAGTACTCGGTATCATCCAATCAACTACCAGCATGTATTAGGGTAACTTATGCAAATTTTATCATTTAATTCAGAGACAGGTTCTAGACATTATAATACTTGATATCCCTACTTTTGGAATAGATATATATATAGATATAGAACACCAGTAAAAGCAACAGAATATGATCTACAACTTCAGTTCTAATATGAATAATCCACGCCTCTTCTAGAGCAATTTTGCAAGTTTCTGTGTGTTTGTATATGTACTTTATATGTCTATGCATACATACATATGTGCGTATATATACATGTACACATAAAATATATATATACACATACGCTTTTTTTTTTTTTTTTAAACCAAAAAACCAAAGGGTAAAGCATGACATGATACACTATGGGCATTATTACTCATCAATAAATAGATGGTAACTTTTCCTACTGCAGGACTTGCAAAAAACACTAACCAAAATAATTTAAACCCAAAATTTTTCTTTTTAGTCTATTTGACAAAATAGAACTCTCCAGTTAGTTTTTGCAATAATACGTACCACAACTCCAAATTGTTCTGGCTCAGCAAGATCATTATATTCATCCTTTAATTCGGCTAAGGCATTGAGTTCTTTCTGCTCAGGAAGATTCTTCACTAGGTTCTAAAACAAACAAGGCATTATATTAAATTTGTTATATTAAACTAGCTGAGATCTTAAAATAACACGCGTAAAATATCACAACATGGAAATGCATGAGGAAATTATGGGAAGCTTATTTTATTTACACAGCTTTAACACTATATAAACATCAAATCAAACCAGTAATTATTTAATACAGACATCAGCACCTCTGTTACAGTCTCTAATTTGAAGAATGCCTTCTCAGTATTAAAAAGTTAGACAAAACTCCTTGATGCTGTCAGACCTTGAAGAATTATACTCTAGCTACAATCTTTTTTTTCCCTCATGATTGCATGTACAGATCTTCTGGATGGCAAATATACTGGAACTCAGGAAGAAGTAGGACTTGCTTGAAATCTTATCCATGTCCCCAAAGAAAATTGTATAATTTATTATATTATCTTAACATCTCAAAATACAGATATGCTAAATGTATAAAATATTTATATTAAGGCTGAAGAATACTTTGTTTTAATAGGTACTCAGTAAAAGTTTAGGTTGCATTTAAATTTTGATATATATGTTAGTTGAAATCAAAACAATAATGTAATTCTTCAAGGCAAAAAGAGTATACTTTTACATTCAAGCAACCTAGCAACAGTCAATAGACTTTTTTTGTGCAAAAAGGTTCATAAGTCTTAAGCTCAAAAAACCAAAGTGAATTCAAATATTAACAACTGATGATTACACTACAGCTGTCCACACACATTTCCAATCTCCACTAACCACCTTTGTTCATATTAAAGACTTATGACAGGAAAATCAAGAAACAAAAATGATGTACTATTTTGGATACTGGATAGGGGATCCAAAACACTGTAGTAGCTTGGAGGCAAGTGTGATTCTCTGAAATTTCAAAGGGCATTGAGTTATGGGCGAGCACTAGCCACTGAAGAAATCAAAGGGACTGAGTTGGAGACATTTACCTATAGAAGAGAGGCAGAAATACCTCCAGATCTAGGTGAACACAGCATCCCTCCTGCTTTCCCACTGCGACCCTTAGGGGGATTTTTTGGGGAGGTAATTGCCTAACCACATAGTAAAAGGAGGCGACCTGCTTCTGTATGCTGGATAATTTACAAACACTTAATATACATATAGGGGCCAAAGAAGTAGTGCACTTTTGTTATTAATAACTTCTGAAGAAATCAACATGAGATTCGCCCAACTCCACAGTGCAAGGACTCCTGTACCAAATAACTAAGAAAAAAAAATGCCTTCACACAGAAATCATTTTTTCTTCTACACAAAGACAGCGGGTCCTGAGGTATTAAAGAGAAAAGGGTAAGCCCATGTTCTTCAACAAGAAGTTCCTACTTTATGAAGCCACCCTCTGAAACTCGCATAAGTGGTAGAACTACCATCAGGTTTAGAGGTTTACTTCCAACAAAATGTCTATGGAATATGCAATTCTATAGCATTGTAATTACAACGCAGATTTTAGTGACAATAAGGTAATGTGCTACAGCTACAAAAATTAAATCTTTTGATGCTTTCTGCAACACTAGTCATAGAAGTAAAACATTTCAGAACATGCTCCTTTAACTTGAAGCTCTTCTGGTTAGGTTACTAGCCCATCAGTTCTCCTCCCACCAGAAAAGGTGTGTTGCCATGTGTTCCCATAAGATATGAATAAAATAGAAGGGACATGCACACTGACACTATCAGAGACATAAACAGTCATTATCGGTTCTATGTCACAAAAAGACTCTGATATGAAAAAAAGTTATGTGCCCTTTAAAATCAGAAAAGCAACCAGCACTATAGAAGCATATTTTTCCAGATATAAAAATCTTAATTGGAGAAACCTGTACTATTAGAGATACACGTCTTATTTTTAGAACATATCAGTCTTGCCATCACTCTTGCAATATTCTTATTCGTTAGGAGAATTTGATTACTGATCACTCTGCAAAACTTGATGAAGTAGGCATATTAAGGTACAACTTTGAGAAAGGCATCAGTCTAATTTGCCAGATTTGCAAGTGATAGCTAACTTAATTCTCCAAGCTGAAAGAATCAAACATTCACCCATCTTAATAAGGAAAAATAAAGATGACAAGCAGTCTCATACAAAGCATCCCTGTTACAGAAAGATTTTTTTTACATTTACACCAGGGAGCTACTGAGTGTCTCAGTGAGCAGAGTTTAATATACTTGACAGAGATAAGCATCAGATTCACCTGGATGTCATACAATTGAGCTATGGCCTCGTGTTTAAACCTAAGCAAGCTTCCTTTCCTATTAACTCAAAACCATGTCTCACAAATTTCTACTTCAAAAAAAAATTAAAGATCTGTAAAACATTCTTGCTCATTTTGTTGACTGTTTAATGCTGGTAAAGATCAAAGACACGAACTAACTAAATAATGGGTTAAAAAAAATTACATTTTCATTAGGTAGACTATTTACCAAATGCTGTCATCAATAATTTCACAGTATTTGCCAGAAACGTGTATTTCTTTACACATTAATAAGCTTACTGTAAAACTTTTTTTTTCCCCATCAATGCAGAAATAAATACCTACCCCATCAATGCAGAAATACAAATACCTACTACTAGAACTGCCTTTTTTTTTTTTTTTTAGCCATGTAACCAAAATCTGTTAGCACGCTTGATCATTTGTTCTTCCTCATCCATACCCCTTTATGGTCTAGAGCTAACAGATCAACTCATTTTACCCTTAGCTTCTAAGAAGGGGAGGAGTTTGGCTGTACTAGCACTGCAGCCCCCCATGTATATATGTCTAAATATCTTTACTTTCATTAATTGTATCGGATAACTGAAAATGAAGCTAAAGCATTCAGTGATCATATACTCAAATCCTTGTCAGTACTTTAGGAAACAGAGTTTCATAATTTATTCATGATGATGTGCGTTTAAATAAAAATAGGGTAAATAAAAACGGTTTACATAAACATAAGAACTAGCAGAAATCTAAGGCTGACATTAAGAGGCTGAAACTATCACTCACTACTCACTGTCACAATGCCCTGAATCCTGCTAAACATGATGTTTGAAAACTGGATGTTTACAAGAACTTATCTCAAAGACACACTGGGAATTGAGAATATTTTTTCCTAGTCTTTTCCTCACGGAAGAGTTACAACAGTATATAGTCTACCATGTACTCAAACTGATTAATCCAATTAATTTTAGTAAGTGTTACAACATAAGTTTGAAAAGCAGCAAGAAACGAGGACTTGAGAAGCATAACTGAAAAAGCACTTTTCTATATGCTCAGTAATGCTATACCCATTTGGCTTTCACCACTTTGATATTTAGAACAAAGCAGTTTCCACATGTGCATTTTTATAAAGTGCAAGTTTTGCGAAGCATGAAAGAACGCAAGGTTTGCTTTGGAAAATTTTTCCAATCAGTAGTATTGAAAACTGTTAAACTGGTAAATTAGTTAATAACTCAGTCAGAAGATTAGAATAAAAATAAACCAGAACAGACTGAACATGAAAGAGATGATACAGCCCATTTACCCCAATACATTTCCAAGAATATCTTTAGAAACACAGAAGGAATCTCTTCCAGGTTATCAGCTAAGCCTCCCTGCTATTAGAAGCAACTCTGCCACACCATTCCCTTCAGAAACGGACCAACCTCCAAAGCCTCAGTTTTTTGAAGATTATAGGCAGCTGAGTTTCTAGATAGTTGCATTCATGATGAATTCATATACATTTATTCTGGTGTTAACAGTGCCTTTTACTTATGCAACTTCATTTTTCTCCCCAATGATTATGCACATTATGCTCCCCATATAGTTATAATGTAGTCATATCCCCTCTTAGCTATTTATATTGCTAATCTAATCAAGCCAATCTTTTCTAGCTTCCTTCTGTAGACTGTTTCTCCATCCCTCAATCATCTTAAGTAGTTTTTAAGTTCAGCTTCTCCATTTTAAATTCATTTTTGAGAAACGTACTGAGTATTTTAGATAAGGTCTTAGAAGTGCATTATTCAAAAGCATAATAATTATCCTCTCTACTGGAAGCAGTTGACCTGATACACCTTGCAATCACATTTGCCTTTTTTATGGTGTACCGGGTCAGGCTGGGATGAAGTTAATTTTCTTCATAGCAGCCCATATGGCATTGTTTTGCCTTGTGACCAAAACAGCATTGATAACACACCAATGTTTTAGCTACTATTGAACAGTGCTTGTGCAGCTTGAAGGCCGACTCTGTTTCTCATTCTGCAAGTAGGCCAGGGGTGGGCAATCTGCACCCCCCCGCCCTGACAAGTAGGCCAGGGCAAGTGGTTGGGACAGGGTGAGGGCTTCGCTGTGCCCCATAGAGCTACTTCACAGGGGTAGCTATACTCGTCCTGTTGAGCACAGACTTACTATTACTTCTCCTCAATGATTTCCAACTGATAAGCAACCATTACAACATTAGCTTCCAGCATTGTACAATTCACATGTAAGATCATGACCTTATACTTCAGCATAACATGCTACATCCTATTTCTATTAACCCAGGTCTCAAAATATCTCTACGTTTGTTGTAGAGATAACAATACCAATATGAAACGATTCTGCATTTGAGGTACTCAAGGTGGGGTTTTTCTCCCTGTTGATTTTTGATTTTACTAATCCTGTGGGCTTCTCAATCAAATGATCTGATATCTCTGATCAATAAACATAAGTAAGAAGTCTTAAGTTTATTTCCAAATACTATGTATCATGTGCTTAAGTTTTTTGTGAGAAGACTTACTCAGTGGCCAAAGATAGTATTTTTAGCAATATGTATATATATAGAGATATATAGAGGTATAGATATATATTAGAAATTCTTTGTATTTAATTTTAGGGCCCATACTCAAAACGAATCAATTTCATGCCAACATGGCCTGAAGCAGGACATCACAGTGAAACACATCAAATTCAGATTGGAAATAGCTTCCCATCAAATGGGAAGCTCCAAAAACACTATGCCATAGCAATCAAAAAAAACAACTGTAAAAAAAAAATCAAGGATTATCCCAAATGAAACATGAATGAGAATTTTGGATATCAAATCTGTATGTTCAAACACATTAGGTTAGGTGGTATAAGTCTCAGAATATGACACTGTAAGAAAATATAACTGTATGTAGCGCTGCGAGTCCAATAGTTTGAGGTCTATGAGAAAACTGCAGCCCTTCCTTTAGAGCCTCAAGAAAACAAAACTCCAGAAATGTAGGAAGGCCTTGGTGACACAAGAAAAACTGCAGAAAAAGGACAAGAAAATTTAATTTGAAAAATTTAATTCCATTTACACTGTATGTTTTGCAACATAGTAATTTTGTTAAAAAACATTCGTGTTAAAATTTGAAGAAGTTATGAATTATGTAACTAACGGTGAAGAGACCAGGCAACTCGGTTTATAGTCCAGTGTGCCTACTCGGTTTATAGTCCAGTGTGCGTGGAATAACTACTTTCCAAGTCCAAGAAAGGAAGAAGAAATTAATTTAGAAACCCTTGGGAGGACTGGGACAGGGGTGCAAGCAGGAGACAGGGAAGGAGGAAAGGATAAATAGAGGCCCAGTACATTAGCTAGAATGTGAATCTGTGTATGATATTAAAATAAACCAATTCAACGCCAGTATCATTGCTGTGCTACATCTATATACCATTTTAGGTTTACATGTTTCTCTGTTACACTCTGTCATTCCCCAGAGATCATGAGGGGCAGCGTACACACTTGCTCTCCTCCTACTGTGAGGAAATCAGAGAGGGATGTAAAGAAGCTGTATTCCATACTTTCGTCTCTCCAGCTGAGAGTTTTTGGCTTCAAAATAAAACCAAACCAGCTTGAGAGCAGGTTTGATTTACAGATGTAGCAGTACCCTGAAACATTCAGGTAGTTTCATCTATCATTAGTGACAAGCAGAGTTGTTTCCACAAGAAGACTGATGAAACTTCATTATCCACTAGCCTAGATCTGGTAAATGCTTGCCTTCAAAACTGAAAAACTAGAATTATCAGAGATTTCCTTTTGAAAGAGAAACTTCATAGAGTTAGAGATTCAAAAGTGCTTTTGTTAACAGAGTCTCTTAAAGACATTTTTACTGCTATAATCGACCACATTCAAAAATAGAAGTGAAATTAAAAACACGGCAAACACAACTGATACATTTGTAGCTGATATCCAGAAAACTCTACACTATTCTTACTTTTGAATTCTTATACCTTTACAGCATTTTTATGTGGAAAACAAACTATGAACAAAATCAGAAACATTTTCACATACCTGAATCAAGGATTCACTCAGCTTCTCTTCATCAACCTCTAAAATTATATTTTTTATTTCTTCATAAGGCAAACGGAAAGAACCCAAAAATATTGCTGAAATTCAGTAATAAATAATTAGAATCAAAAAGGTCAAGAAGACTGATACAAGAAGGAAAACCATTTCTAGCAACTCAAAAATCATATCTTGATCCAAATTAAGACGATTCACAATGAAGAAGCTTTCTATACAAAACAAACAGTGAATGAGCCACACTTGCAGTTCAACTTATGAATTCTACTTCTAAGAAATGAAACTATGACAAAAGTTTTAGCTGTTTAATCAGCCTCAGTTGCTCCCTAGCAGCGTTACTGATCTCTAGCAATAAAGTCCTATTTTTATGAATGGCAACATATCTGCGTTACTACTTAAACAGAGTTTTTCAGCCACTAGGAGACTTTTGCTATTATTTTTTGCTTTCATAACCATGTATGAATAGCTGTACTGCATTTACAATTGGTTGAGTGACATTTACATGACATTCTAGAAAAAATTCCATGTCAAAAGGATAATGAAGAGCTGGGCAAAGACAAAAAACCAATACCCTAACTCTACCACTTTTTAGGGCAACTAAACTTATACAAGAGACAATGTATATTGTATACCCTTCAAAGGTGGGAGTTCTCAAAGCAATTTGATCTCAGGATGTTGTAACATCTCAACAGAGCCCGGTTCAATAAACTACAAAGTATCCTAACACAGATGGATTAGCATACCATTTTAATAAAGTGCTGTATATTCAATCTAACTACTATGGCTGATTTTGCTGCATCCATATTTTCAAAACTTGAAGTTTTATATCACTTGTGTCATAGTGCATTTTCTGCTTAAGAAAATGTGCTCATGGATGTGGTAATAAACAATGCACAGACTTGGTTTTACTCCATTTGCCATGGGCATAGATGGACCAGTGACATTTTATGGTATATCTAATTCAAATAAAAGCATCTACTACTCTCAATGATTGATTTCCGTCCATAATTAAAGAGAGGAGAGGCAAGTTAAAAATAATACATGGGGCTGTTTTCTTTACAATTTATAGTAGTAGTATTTGCACCTAACTTACCCTATTTCGCAATATTTTTCTCTTTAAAAGTCTAACCCCCATCAAGCTCTATTTCTCCATTGCTTTAACCAGAAAGAACCATTATGAATGGTCCCTCAACTCCAACCCACAAAACCTACCAACATTGTGCCTTCCCTTATACTTCCAGTCTAAAGCAATTAATGAAAGAATCAACTTTTTGTTACAAAAAAATATAGTTCATTAACATTTAAGTCTACATCATTTTTCCATGTTACTTTAAGTTTTCCCAATTTGTATAGTGAATTGAAATCATAGGTATGTAAAACGCTTCTGAACTTAACTCACATTCAGATTAGACTGTTTTTAGAAAAATAATATTGCACATGTAAACAGAACGGAAATAAAACATTTAAGAACAGTCGTGCATACATTCACTTAATGCATTTGACATCACTTACATAAGTTTTGTGCAGTTTTTCCATCCAAAATTCTTAATTCTTTAATCCTTTTCTTTGACTGAACTATTTTCTTTTCTTCTGATTCTTCTACTGTCTTTTTAGCTGTAAAGAATGTATTTATTAAATTCTGATTCATTATTACAACTGTTAAATCTAACAGACTAAGAGCAACTCGGCTAGAAAGCCATAATAATGCATCTATTAGAGTCAGTTCAAGGCAAAATGAATCCACTGCCTCAACATACTGTAAAATATCCAAAGAAACAACATAATTTCACAAAATTAGGAGGAATATGAAATGAAAATGTTACTATGACGATGCTCAATTTACCCAAGCACTATCAAATTGCATTTATATCTTTTTACCCACAAAATTTGTTATCTTCAGCTCCAGCTTATTCCAAGCACCTTTAAAAATACGGTGATCTGGTGTTACCTCGAAGTACGTGAGTGCCCTCTGTTGAAATATTAATAACTCAAATACCCTATGAAGGTCTTCATGAAGGTCTTCATCCAAAACCTGTAAAATATATCATCTGAGATTTATCACACTACACAAAGGTAGGTTTTTACTAATTATTTATGTTATCACAAGAGAAGAGCAAAACCAAATAAGAAAATACCATATATTTTAAATTTTTTTTTTTTTTAATTGGATCACTACCCTTATATTCAGTACTTAAAATTATACCGAAAGTAACGTGGTATTGAAATATTTAAAATATATGCTGATTTTTTTCATAATTTAACATACTTAATTTTCACAGAATTTTCTTAAGTATTAATTAAGTAAACCCATTAACAAGGATTTATTTCCTTTTAAATATCACATAACATATTTGGTACTGAAGGAATAGAAATTTGACATGCTTAATATTAATTAAACTTAATGAACATTTTAAGTCACTCAAAAGTAACTGAAAAACTTGTAAGTCAAATTAAGAGGAAGTTTTAAGCAGACTAAATATGCATTTCTTCTCTGAGCATTATTTTTTGCTGTACTAATTTCATCAGCATGGGTTTCATCACAGGTATCTCCTAAGAAAAGACGTTCATTTTTAGTTGAAGAATAACACCAAAGCCTCAGTTTCAATGTCTTACAGAAAACAGAACAAAGAAAACAGTTATTTTTCTCCTTATACACATTACCACTAGGAAAACATCTGGCATAAAATCATTCTACTGGGTTTATACCACTTGAATAATTAGTTTACCTTGGGCATTTTCATACCAGTATAAACTAAGCTAGTACAAGGTAGTTCTCTCATCCTCAGTTACTTCTAAAAAGCCTATAAGCAGAAAGAGCTAAACAAAAAAGACGATTCAACAACAATGCAATACTCGCCCTCCCTTTGCCCCGCCATTATTGTGCAAGCCTAACTACGTAATATGACCAGCTTGCTTTATATTTGTAAAAGGACAGTTACACATCAGCTTGATAATACACGGATAAATACTCAAAATTCCCACCAGCACTGACCTTTAACTATCATGAATTACCATTTAAAATCCTGAAGTGACACCCCATGAAATAATCACACCCTTATCACTAATCGTTTTCAATTAAACAAGGAAATAAAACCAGGTGCTCAACAAAACAAACAAAAAACACCCAAGAGTTAAAAATTAGTTGTCCCATGAAAAGGCAATAAACATTATGAGTTCTGTTATATTAACAGAAGCTACTGAAAAGCCCAGGTTTGTGTCTGTTGAGACAGGCGTGTGAAATGATTCAAGACAATGAGTGACCTATTCCAAAATTCATCTGTTTAAGAATTAAACCCTCTGGATTTCCATATATGATTGAGTCTTTAAAGTGTTGAACAACGCACCCCCTCACAATCAGCTCACAGAGTACTATACTTGTCACGTTAGTTGTGAACACTAAACACAAACCTGTTCTGTAACCAGCTAAGGCAATACACACGCAAAGCCACAGTGTAACCATTTTAGTCTTGTGGCTTGCAAAACTGCAGAGGTAACAAAAATATGAAGTCGTAAAAGAAAACGGAAGAAACATAGATGGTTTTGTTACCAAATCTCACCCCACACAAAGGTAACTTCTTTCCTACAGTGGTAATTCACATACACCTGATCAGACATAGCAAGTGAGAGAAACACCTTTGTGAGCAGGCGTTCAAGGGCAGAGGTGTTACATGAGCCCAACTCAAAACATGTATTAAGTTACTCAACTACTACAGTATCAAAAAAGGAAAAGTGGGTTTGGGGGTTGAGTTTTTAAGCATACAATATTTTATAGAAAGAGACACACAGAGGATGGGCTGAGTCAGAATTCACAACGGTACCTCTGCCTGTACAGGGCAAACAACCAGTTTTCATTAACATCCTTCCTCACCTGTTTCCAGATTGCACTCTTCTAGGGGTTGTGAAACGAGTAGCCACATTTAGAACACAAAAGACCAAACGTTCAGAAGTTTTATAACAAACCATGGCTACTCTTACCTGCTTCAGCCTGAAAGGCCGTAACACCATCACTTATAAATCATCCATTTTATAAATATTTCATGTCCGGGTTAGATTAAAACTTTTCCATTTGGAAAAGACCAGAGAAGACGTTCTTTCCAAAGGTTCTTATCTTTTCAAGCGTGAGACTTTAAAGACTAAGTTAGCTTTATGCCAATTTACAAAAAAACATGGAGAAAGACTCAAACCAGATGCTTATGTGACTGCACCAAAGTCACAATCCAGCATCAACACCGATCTTACCAACCTAAGACTCATAGGCAGAAAGAGACATTAAATTACTAGCATTTCTCCAACACAGTTTGACCCATGCTTGAGATTACATCAGAGAGCTATCAAAAGCCATGTCCTTCCCTCTTCTGTTAGTGGCTCTCTCCCCCTCTGATCGCATAGTCCATTTTAGCAGTGACTCGACTGTGACAGGATGATGGATTACAAAATTTTAAAAATTAAATAAATAAACAAAAAGCTACTCAATACATTTCAGAATCAATATACTATTGCTGACCAACCTCCCAACCCTTTTCAGGTACTCCCTTCACAAGCGCCTGTTTAAAGATGAGACACGCTTTTTGGTTTGATGCCACAGAACCAGAGGGAGAGATGAAAAAAGGATTTTATAGCAGTCAACATAGGGTAGCTCAAAAAAGCAAGATGAAAAATCAAATCTGGAAGCTAAAGCATCTGTATTACTACATACAGACCTTGGAGTTTAGTGCTGTGATTATTCATTACAGCACTTTGATAATGGCACTGGCTTACATCTTCATTCAAAATCAGTTTGTTTTCCAACTGACAAGTCTCACTGACAGTACCTAGAGCTAGTGACAGTCATACCCAGGTTTCCATAACAAAGATGGTGATATTTTAGAGAAAAAAAAACAGTGTAGCAGAGGGGAAATTCCCTTACTTTTTGACCACAACAACTGGTTAAGGAATAGGACACTGAAAGAAACAGGTCAGCTCTCCAAGTCTGAAGCTTTATTCCACAGGGTCCATCTCCCACCCAAGCCCTGCTGAGCTAGCCATCCACCTCTGAGTACCCTGCTTAAGTTTGCCTCTCCTGTTTCAGAACAGATGACTAGCTTTTTCCCACCTTAAATCAGGCTCGATCCAAATTCAGCCTTCCAAACTCATGGCTCACCTGTTTCACTTCCCAGAACATACTCACTAATCAAGTTTATGTCAGTCCTCCACAGCATTAACAGCCCTGGAATGATGGCAGAATCCTCAATAAGTGGTTAAGCCTGTCCAGGTACCCTAGCAAGTCACTCTTTGTAAAAGTGACGAATATCTCCTTCACAAGTTCTCAGCAAGAGAGTCCAGAAGCCCAAGTATTTTGTCACCACATGAAAGAAGCCTGCATACCAGCAGAGTGGAGTGGGGACCTGAAAAGGGCCTGTCAGGTTGTCCTCTCATATTTCAGATCACCATGTCTGCGATAACTGACAATGCTAATGCACTTCTGTTGTGCTGATGAACAGCATTTTTAAATCCCCTACCCTATGTCTCTGGTTTTCTTCTTGAAAGTTAATCCCTTTTCACACAATTTTATGTAGATTAATATTTGGACTTATCTGGAATACATATATGTAAACATATATATACACACAAACAGGCACACATATGTGTGGATTTTTTGTTTTGAAGAAATGGAGAAAATGATACTCTAGGTTGTTTAAAACTATTTCCCCATTCAGTTGGGAAGAAGTAAGAAAGAAGCAAGCATTTTTTAAAAAAAAACAATTAACAGTCCTTGAAATGACAAAATATCCACTAATGCATAATTATCTCACACCAGTTACACCTAAAGAATGTTTGGGTTGAGTTTACTTTTCATTACCATCTACCTCAAGCAGACAGGAGAGGGAAAGGGAAAGAGAGCCAACATGACAAAGCAAAAGGGGAAAAGGTAGTTTTGGCATATGTAGATGTCTCTTTGAAGACCAGAAAATACAGATCTAAACACTAACATTACGTAACCTACTTTTTTTTAAAATTTAGATTAGAGTTCTATTTTGCTAGTAACAACATATTTGTTTATCAGTGTTGGAGGAAAAAAGCTGATGCAACATGCTGCAAGGGATTGTTTTCTGTTCACCTTACATTATGCAATGCATGTGCAGCTCAGGTGTGTACCTTTAGTGATATCTTCAGCTGGGAACTAATTTAATCCCACAGAAAGTGCACTGCTTGAAACCCATGTAGGGTTTAAAGAAAAAATGGCAACACTAAACAAAATGTTATATAAGTTTAAAATACATTAAACAAGACTAATGATAATCATGGCAAAGAACAAACACGGTGAAATACTTCAGAGACGTAATTAAGAAAAAAACTCTACCACCAGTACTTTTGTACTTCTGCAGCAAAAAAAGTAAGCATGCATGGCTCTTTAAAATTACCATTCTACACATATTCATTACTTCAGCTACCAAATGGCATTAAAAGTCATCATGACAAATTTTTATAAATACATATAATTTTATTTAATGCTATTGGAGCTGTTAAAGCATTTTACTCTGAGCTGAAACATCCAGTTCATGTTAACTTCCCCCTTTCTTTTTTTAAGTAAGCAGTGAATAACTTTAATAAAGAATTAACAGCAAAAACTGTCAGTCATGAACATGATGAAGATGAAAATTAAAGGGAGACAAAAAGGAGTACGTTGAATTACAGTGTGGAGAAAGCAGAGATTTAGGTGAAATTTAGCCTATCTGAACCTGAGCCTTAATCTCCAATTTCTATCACGTCCGTACCCACAGTGAACAAATGCCCTTATATTGTCACAGGAAATGAATGAGTAATTTCATCTTATTTCCATCTGGCAAGTGGCTTACCAATTGCATTTACTAGTATTTGGGAGCAAAAGTAAATATAAAAAAAGAAATTAATTGCTTTATTATTCCCTTTACCGGAAAGAAGACCTATGGCTAATATAGATGTATGGGAGAAAAAAAATTAAGTGTACATACAGTTTCAAGGGATGTAAACTATACATACAGGTCTATGCTTGAACAGCTGAAACTATTAATTACATCAAGAAGTTCATTCCAAAAAAAACCCCCATGTGATACGACTTGGTAGAAAACTGAAATAAGGAGCTAGGAATGCCATTGAAAGATTAGAAGATACTTTGTAGCATATAAATTCAGTAAATTCTACTGCAACGTAATAAAACTTCTTTAAGCCTGGCTAAATTGATGATATTGGGAAGCTCCTGATAGTTTTACATTTCTGCGTTACTTCTAGAGGCACCCAGGAATGGAAAGAAAAGTCAAGGAAAGGGGGAGAGAGAGGATAGTCAAACATAACAGTCTCAAATTTGCACTTGTTCTCTTCCCTCACCAATAGACCAACACTAAGTCTTTCCATTTGTCTAACCGCGTACTTTCCACACTCAAATAAACAGTGCAGCAGTTCACACAAGTTAGGCCTAGTTAGCATAGCTGTTAGCATAAGCCTGTGAACTTCCACCAACCACTTGTTTCAGTAAAGTAGACGAAGTATGACCAACCTCTTGTTCTAGACAGCAGAACGAACTCCGGCAAGTTTTGCATGCTCAAAGAAACAGATAGCCAAACTATGCAAATAACCTGTTGGTCATCAAGAAGTGCAAATGGGTCCAGAAGCATCCTGAACGAGCAGAGCCCTGTCAGTGGCAACAAGTCAGAAAACAACAGTGCAAGCTAAATGGACCAGTGACCAAGGAGGTATTCTCTATGCAATCCTATAACCAATTAAACTAGAGAATATTCAATGGATCCCAGAGGAGAGACTCTGGGAGATGCCACGGTCCTGCACCTGGACTGTGCATCACACAGCTGAAGCCACAACTTCTCTCCTGGCCCACATCATCTCTTCTGCAGAACATGGATGTCATGCAACTTGTGAACTGCATAAACTGAGATTAAAGTGGTTTGGTATCCAAATTCATTTATAGTCTCCACACTGCCATTTGGTCTTAAACTTTGACAAATAGCAAACCATTTCCCCAAATATCTAGAGACAAATGCAAAAGCATTAACAGACACTAGCCACGCCCTCTTGTCAATTCAGTCAGCAGCTGTGTGATCTCATGTTTATTCCCAATGCCACCTGGCATTTTGCAGTTCACCTAAAAATCACTCAGTTATCAATTCCTGAAGTAAAATTAATTAAGCACTCCTGCTGTCACTTTGTCCTTTCTGCAATCAGAAGAGCTAAATACCTGGTACACCATTTAAAAAGAAAGAAAGAAAACAATTTTATTACAAGGAAAGCAAGCAATTGATCTGAAAGTGGATCTTAGTTTGAGCTCTCAAGATAAGAAAAATTAAAACTGACAGGGGAAAACAACATGGAAACTCTTGCAATTGCATATGTTTTTTGCCTAATTAATGTAATCAAGCTGAAGGAAGTGACATCAACCCAACAGATTATGCTCTATGGAAGAAAAAAAAATAATCACGACTTAGTTTTACAAGTTAGTTTTATCAAAAAATCAGAGGATCTACATTCCTATTATTTGTTCTTATAATACAATTGATTGTTATTGTATTTGACCATCACATTTAATGACTATATTAAATATTTCTGGTTCTATTAAAATTGCCCTAAAATGGTTGTAACTACTCTTAAGTTTCAAGTGCAATTTGAAAATCTGCATCAGGAACTTGTGCAGTAAAGTTGTACGGTTAAAGTGTACTTAATTAAGCACTGCATATCGCAAGCTGCTTTCAGCTTTCTATCAACAGCTTGAAATCAAGTAGATGTCTGGGCCACAAATACTTTATTTAAAAGAAAAGAGCCGTACACAACTGATTTTGCCCCCTTCTATTTACCTTGCTAAAGACCAATGCAAAAGATGTTGCTTTTGCTGAAAGACAGTAAGCAAATATTAGCAATTCATCACATACAAACGGTCACAGAAATACATGCAAGTACTCCTTCTGAACATTAGAAATCAAACAACAGCTGAAAATATCCTCAATGGACCCACTTAACTGTGTTGTATGATGTGCTGTAAGAAGCTGGAATAAAAGCTAGTAGCCTTTTCCATGAACTCTTCTCTCACATTCCCTCCGTGATTTTTTATATAGAAGAAAGCCTCAGGATTGTCCACCCCATTTCTCCCTTTGCCACTGCCACTGCTTCAACATCTCTGACGCTTAACGTGAACATGCTGGCTTTTGCTCCAAAGAGATGCTTATCCTTGGTCGGTTTTGCTGGGCACTGAGACATTACGTGTCTTTGCTGCCTACATGTTAGTGCTTGACTAATGACTAAAAAGATCAGTCAATGCATTTTAGAAGTAATACAATAAGTTTTTATGTGGGTCAGACAAGACATTTGCCTATAAAAATAAAATCCTGCCTATAATAGTATTTCTAATTTAGACAGTTCCATGTCCTAGTTATATTTTTTCCTCTGATATCAGGTCATCATCACCTCAGAACTGCAAGATAGGATACAACCTGGAAAATAATTATAGCTAACTGATATACCTGTTACCCGTACAACTTTCAAAAGTAAAAGAAAATCACCAGACAGACAAAAAAAAATTTCAAAGTAAAACAAAATGCCAAAAAACTGCTATCATTTTATAAAGATTTTAATAAAGTCATAGTAATAACAGAAAATGAGAAGTCTAATAAACAAAAATCTTTTAAATTAATAGCTCAGCTATTGTTCCTCTTGATTAGGCTTGTAAAAGGCACATCCTTCCCAATAAAGACACTTATAGGAATCACATTTTCCAAACAAATTTTAGAACTAGAATTTTAGCTTCATTGAGGCTAAAAAAAATCCCAAATCCAAAAATCCCTTTCTACAGTCAAGTTAAATAAATATTGGTGTTTAATGGAACAGACTAAAATTTTACTAAAAATTAAGTGCTAAATTAACTTCTTTTCCTCTTTCACTGTGATATCTGACATATAAAGCTCCTGACTAAATATTTAAACACTAAGTAAAATACACATTTACAAAGGCATATTCCAGTATCCTCTCCCTTTTTAAAGTATTTCTCTACCATCAAGGTTTTAAATAAACATGCATGAAAATTTGTTTCACTTTTATATATCTAAATCCCTCTTCAACATCTACTTTAGTTTTTTAAGTGTAATGTGGTACATCCTGGTTATACACTCCGATCTACACAGTGAAATACACAATGTTACATCTCCATTGACTTAGTACGTAAGAAATCTGATTTAATGTTTAGTAAAAAGAATTCTATTCTCCTACTAATTTAGAGTTTAAAAAAAAATATTTGTAATTAGCTGGTATTTATTGTTTTAAGCCAGCAGAACTCAAAGGGATGCTTTCATAGGCATCAGGTCTAAAGCATAACTTCACAGGGGAAAAGGATCATATTAAAAATAATTGGAAAACTATCTGTCTTAATAGGTTCCATTAATTTCTATAACCAGTAAGCAGTGCCCTGTGAAGCTGACTGGAAATCACAGCTTTGATAGTTGATAAATATAAATAGCATCTTTTATCTTTATTTATAAAAAGTTGAGAAATTAGTCTTCCATAAACAAGCGTTTGATATTGTGGCCTTGTGGTAGACGGTATCAAATCTAATTAGTTGCATGTAATCTATAAGAAGCATACCTTTCAACCTAATCATATGCGGGCACAAATATTTTTGTTACATATCAGTGACAAGAATACAGGTTATTACAACATTTAGATTAGAATTACTTACAGTTTTAACCAGACATATTAGAGGACATTGACTTGTTTGGAACAGGAACTGCCACACCACGCATTGTCCCAGGGAGGACATACTGCATCTTTCCACATTACAATCATTCTGACTAATGATCATTCTAACTAAGGTCATCCCAATAGAGTTTCAATATACTGTGACAGTGAAATGTTTCTAGCATACTAATGTAACTCTCTGAAAAACAAACAGGAATTGAGACTTTTGATGATTCCATACTAAGACAACCAAAACCATGAGATTCCCCCCCAATAACTTTGGTAGATCAACTGATCCTTATTAGATAATGGCCATCATTCAATTATGTATTACTGTTTGTTTTTTGTGTATCATGTACAATTTTGGCCTTTGAAAACACAGAGAAAGTAAATATAAATTAGTAATTAATGAAACTTGCAATGACAGAAAAAGGAGGCAACAAACCAGGAAGACTAGCAAGCAGCAGGATTGAAACACTGGAAAATTACACATTTGTTTGAAATACAGAGAAGATCACTGCCACAGGTTATGAATGCTAAAAGATCACGAGTTCACTGAAGAAAAAAACACATTGAAGACTTAACTATGTATAAAGATGTGACCTCTGGCTCAGAAAAAACTGTCAACCGTTGGGATCTGGGAAATATCACTATTTAGTTTATTCTGTCTATGTGTATAAAGAGACAGACATTTAATATATGTTAATTAACATGTATTTACTCTTTTACCTAAGCATCTGCTCTCGGTCACCTGCTGAAGACAAAAAACCGGGCTCAACCAGCCTGAAGACAACCCTGTATGGTTGTACATGTTATTACTACCTTCTAACAGATCTACCTTGAAAAAGCTTTCTTGAGGTCCAAGTATCTTAAAGAGTCTTGAAAACACCCAGGTGCTCACTGAATACGTGCGCAATGATTATCTGCCTTCAAGAGATAGAAGATAAATTACTTCCACATTACAGGATTAGTCTTAGGGGACCTATCAGAGTACTAAATTAAGCCACTTGCACTATAGCAGACTAAAAATAGTCCTGAAACACACAGCTACCACTCTCTCACCTTTACCAAAATAGTCGTCTCACTGTTCACCTCAGCACATTTTAAGCATATATGCATACAGAATCCACAGTATATTCTAAATTTAGCAGATGTAATCTATGCTTGCTTACCTTTACATTACCAACATAAGCAAAATTTGGCTAAAAGGGCTCATTAAGAAGGCAGCATCTCAGTGCTAATGATCCAAATGTCTTAAATGCAAGGACAAAATGTTCCAAAGGAAAACCTCCAAGTTTATTCCACACATACCACCCTTCAGAATACAAAACCTACAGACAGGTCCACATTGACTTATAAAAATCAGCCAGTTTACCATGTAGACTTTTTACTTTTAGAAGGCCTTTAAGCCTTTAAGCCATAAATTTCTTATTCCCCTGCCTCTTCACCTTGGGAAATTATTCCATATTAGTATTCTAAAATAATTATATTCCCACTTCACAGAACAGAAAAAGGTATCTGAAAGAATGAAGTTTCAGAGAAGTGCATTTGTGGGAAACTGAAACAAGACACACAGCACTTACAGAATATACAAACTTGTAATTTCAACTTTACATCCTTTAGAGATCATTAACAAGTAATTCAATAACAACAAAATTATCAGCTTTTTATCTGTGTTGATGTCTATGTACCTAGTATTTTCAATTTCTCAATGAATTCAGAAACTTAATAGTATGTGTTAACTTTTAATCCTTTCTATAGTTTTTTAATGTATCTTTTCTCCAAAGAACTTTTATTCATTTAGGTAACAGATCTATCCTTACTCTATGCATTATGGCAGAAATTCTTGCAATGGCAGATATTCTGTTCAAAGCATCTCCTAATAGCATTACAGTTGAAACAGCTATCAATCAACTAAAAGTTGCAATCTCAAAAGCAGATGAGGAATTTTTTTCTTTTGGACAGCAAAAAAGGAAGAAAAATCAGTTTTGCACATAAAACGAAAAGGCACGGGGAGGGGAACATTTTTTGTAAATACGACATCATTGCAGGTCAGCACAATACGTAACTGGAACTAGGCCATGAACCAGACCACATTTTGTCAGTTTACACTTTTACAAAAAACCTCACATTGTATTTCATAAGAGAAATTTGAGAGAGAGTACATTTCGGAAGTAAGGTAGTATGTACTAGCTATGGTGCTGCTGAAAGATGGAGGGAACATCTCCTTAATACTGACTTAAAAGAATTATTTTACAAGTAAGGCCATAAATTTTGCTTATAACTACATCTTTGTTTACGGTGGGGTTTTATTTATTTAAACAAATGCACTGTTATCCCTGGAACTCTGCTGGAAGCTTTCAGGATATTAAAATATAGGTGCATAGTCTATTTAATAGTCAGCACAAACTTTCCTGGTAAGTAGCTGATCTGTTTTCCATCCTTTCCTCCAGACTTTTCTTTTTTTTTTTTCCTCCCACCTTCACTTCGGTCACAAATTCACAGCCAACTGCGTGGCTTTACTTCAGCTGAAGAACCTGCATTACAACGCTCAGCTTTCTAGCAGTAGCTAGATATGGAGCTTCCTTTACCAATATTGAGAAAGTTTCCAGAAAACACAGCTATAGCTACAAATAACACATCAGAAGGCAAAAGACATTTTTAAAACCATCCTGCACAGAATTACAGAACACAGACCTAGAAAATACAAGTGATTAACCTCCAACTCATTATCAGTGTATTTTAAGTACATATATAGATATACATTCTTACACAGGAAAGATAAGCTGCAATTTAGGAAAATTTCCACAACAGATAATCTTAACAGTTCATTTAACAAAAAATTACTATAAAATCCATGGAACAGGCTATTTAATCATGTTCTGAGTAACTAGCTTCAAATTAAATAGATTTTTCTACACCTAACAAATTCCCTTGCAAAAAACGAAGTTGCAAAAAAAAAAAAATACTTGAAAAAGAGTACCTTTTGAGGGTTATTTTTTCTGTTTTGACATTAGAGGAAGCATTCTTTTCAGTCTAATCTTTTTACCTATTCATACAGAATACGTTTTATTCCAGGAATACAGATTTTTATTTGTTTAAAAACAAGAAAACCCACTTCTTTTTTCAGTTCAACACAGATTCTTTTTTCAGTTCAACTTCTGAATTTCTTTTTCGTCGAATTCATGGAAAAAATACTCTCTGTAAGAGCATTATAGATCAAGACTACTTCATGAATGTATTCATATTTCATGCTAATTAGTCTTTGTACACAATCCCTTTCCCTGATGTGCTTAGTACATGTGTCTCTGTCCTCCACTGCTCGTTAAATGTGCTATAGTTTATTTGAGCACTGCATCACTGAGACTGAAATAGACATTTCAGAATACAAAACTGCCTTTCTTCCTCTGCTGTATTTTACAAAGCTGCTACAAACACAAGCTCTAGTTCCCTCAGAAAAACAAGGCATATAGTAGGTACAGAATGTACTCACTACTAACACAGTTATCACTGGAATCCCAAACTTGTTGAATATATGTATGTGGGTAACATACACTTGTCTGTGAATGACAAGTAGTGATCCTTACTCTTTTCTAACAGGGACCTCTGAGACACCAAGTGTAGGAAAAAACCAACGCATGCCTTTGAGAATTTACCTCCCCTTGACTTTTCTTTATAGTCAGAATTGACTCCTCCACCTCTCCTCTTCAAGATTTTCATTTTTAAATTCTGAGAACTTGGGTTTAACAAATTAATACATGAATTCTGTAAGTTACCACCTAAAATTTAAGACATTATAACTAAGACAGCTCAGTCACAACATTGTTAAAAACACATACAAGAGACCTTTTAAGATAATACACAGCTCTTCTCACTCCAGTATTTTTCCTTCCAAGCCTTTTACACAAGAGTGCTCTACAAGTTCACCACAACCCCAACACCAACCTCACTTTCTGAAAGTCAGTTCTTAGCATTTCCAAAATCAGATTTTTATGAATGAAATAATACAAAAGCGGTTCATTAATTTATTACATTTTTAGAATTACCAAGTAGTTCCCAAAGTTTACTGAAGGAATACCAACAAATACCTAAAATTACTCAAGCAGCAAAACTATCATACTTTACTTAAGCAGAAAAACTATGATAGTAAAACTGTCATACTTCAGAAAAAAGAAAATAGCCTTCGTTAAATTCTACTGCTGAAGCTTTTTGACAAAATTACTGATTTAAATGTGCACTAAAGCTGAGCAGCAGGGGTTTCTTTATTAGTACTCTTCAGAAACTCTTTCAGTTCCACAGGTTTCTTAACCAAATGATGGTCTTACAGCAAGCATATACACACGTGACATCCTCTACAATCTCAGTTTCATGCTTAGCACTAAAAAAGGCAGATAATCAGCGTGTATCTGTAGAAGTAACTAGCAGGGTTTTATTTTGTATCCTTGCTCCTCAAATCTCCAGTGGGGAAGACTAACTTGTCCTAGTGAAATTTCAAAAGGGTTAAGCAGTGCTAATTAAGCTAAAACTGAAGGAATCACCTCCACATTAGAGCATTTGACCTGGATTCAGAATAGATACAATGCTGATTCTGAAGATGAACTTGATTTCTATAGGAATTGTGTGGAATACATTATTATATACCTCAAAGCAATCAATGAATAAAGCTAGCAACTTTCAAATATCACAGACCTCAAACTATTTCCCATCTGTCTCTTAATCTCTTAATTCACATACAGACTACTTGTATTTGCTTTTCTGAAGCTGCAATTATTACAGTTCTTTATGTAATGCTAACCAAGAAAATATCCAAACCCTTCAGATTCAACACCAATGCTCTGAAAAAATACTAACTTTAACTATTGCACATGTAAAGAAAGCAAGCTCCAGGAATAACGACAGGAGATCTAGGAAAATTGCACCTATCTGACTTGTCGCTCATTGATTTTTTTCCCCTCATGAAGATACTGCAAAGCTTTTAAAAGCAGAGCCGTAAAAGAGACATAATTAAAGTGTACTACAGCCCGAGATCTCCAGTAAAATTCCTGCATCTGTTCAACCCTATGGCACGATCATTCTGAAAGCATTATTTATATAAGATTTTACAGGAAAACAATACAATACACAAAACAAAACCAAAACAACTGAGACTGATCCTAACTTCTGAGAAAGTCTAAATAGATTTTTTTTTAATCTGGGATATTCTTCATTCACTGTCACATGATGAAAACAACTCTACAGTCCCAAACTGAAAAAAAAAAAAAAAATTTCAAACTTCCTGTATGGTTCAAAAGAAAGTCTTCACAAAATATCAGTGTTCCCTCACATTAGTCCATCACAGACAAAACTTGTGGTCAAAATTTTAGCATCAACAAAGTCATTTATGAAAAGGAAGCCTTCATTTGTTCTTGGTAACATTTACAACAATGCCTATCTGTACCTTTCATCATACAACATTGTGTTTTACCATATAGAATTCATGTTAAAGATAATCAACACAGAACTGTCAGGCACTCCCAAGTAAAGTGAGTAAAAGACTTTTTTGTTACAGTGGTTTTTAAATACCAATTTGGGCGTGAATATTCAGCTTCTGATCTACTTCTAGCAAATAAGCAGTATAATTGCTAGTAGGTCATACCAACAGTACATCTATTTTACATAGCATGGTTTTTCAAAATAAAATATATAATCTTTGTGACTCAATGTTACAAATTACCTTCCACATAGAAAAGGAATCATTTAACTTATTGAAAGGTAAGTGTGCTAAAATGCTATTTGAAATAAAAGATGAACTAAAATTTACAAACATTGCCTCCTAATTGGAAGCTTTTGTTTGTTTTGGCGCCTTCAGAATGCTGTTCTCATTTTAGTTCTTTTGTACTATGATGAAAGAAACGTGTACTGATGCTCTGGAAATAAAAGACACACACTCCCTTCAACAGGAGCAGGTGCTATCGAACAGCTACCATTTGCACAGTGGCTCCCTCATATGAAAAAATTTACACAGGAACATACATACAAGTAATTCTTGGGAAGCCTCATTTGTGATTCTCCTGAACAATAGCCCAGCTGCAGCAAAACTACATGCATCATTCCTGAGGTCAGTTTGGAGACCCGGCTTCTCTGTGTAACTATTGAAAGTTTATAAATAAAGTATAACTACTAAGGAGCCAACTTCTGCAGTTAAGCCTTAGTACCTGATGCAAAACTGAATACAAAGAAAACATAAGCCTTTTTTCCCCCCCTTCTTTTTTCTCTTGATACTTTAAACATAGCAAGACTGGGTATCATTATCTGGTGCAAATTGCCCCTGACACTTCTGGGCAGAAAAGCTTTTATTTCATTGGTAATTATATACAAATATTTTTTTCCTTAATCAAGAAATATATTCTTAGGCATTTACTGTGATCGTTGTTTAAATAATTCTAAGATCATTTAAGAATAGAAAAAAATGCATATAAAAATATACAAAACCACAAATATAGAGACACACATATATAAATCTATGCTAAGTGGTAATAATTCCAGGCATCAGTTTATTTAAACAATGCAAAGCTTTTTCCATCCCTGAGTTTGACAGTTTACCTATTGGATAAATCCCGTTGAGAAGGAAAGGAAAAGATGAAAATGGCAAACTAGTAACTCACTCTTGCTTCTTTATGGTACTTGAATTTATTCTGTTGTTGAAAAAGAACAACAATTTCAAATACATTGAAAGATGAAAACAAACCAGCCTGCTTCACTTCTATGTGAAGCTGAGATATGAAGACTGATTACCTAAGCATGCAATCTAACTAAATGTAATTCCTGTAAGTCACAGAAACATTTGGTGACCCTACACTGCAAAGCAGTATCTTCCTTCGGTTTGGATTCATACACTTCTGAAAAGGAGAGGGCAAGGATGGAAAGGAAACAAACATGCACATCCTGAATTAATCAGAAGACCAAGGGAGCCACCTGCAGTTTGCAATCCAGAAACAAATACATTATGAGTTTGTGTTTTTTTCTTTTTATTTCACCACAGCAATGCATACAGTTGAGCTAGGACAACGTATCTGTGCTTAATACTAGAGATTCTTGTATTAAGCTGAAGCTTGCTGTCTCACACCTACAAACACACTGTGTTACAGGAACTTTGGCCAAAACTGAGTCCATTTAAAGCTTGTAAAAGTAAGTTCTCTGGTAAATTTGATCTGGGCTTCTTAGCATATCAAATTCAGATCCATTTTTTTGAAGTACTAATCCCTTTTTCCTTTTCTTTATAAGTACCAAATGTAAATGAATGCAAACAGTTTTCCTTCAAGTTTAACGGTGCACCGACCTCATTCTTTGGCTGCCACTTATCTCTTTACTAAGAAATAGCTGAAAAGTAAGATAAACAAAACTTTTCTCCCCACTAAAAATGTTTCATTATGTCAAGCACAAAGGAAGGGCTGATAAAGAAAGATGCATATTTCATATTGTCATTTGTCAGTCAAGAATAACAATGACTATAAGCTCTGTAATATTCAGAGGAACACTGCACAGAAGTAGAATCAATCTTGAAATATTACATCACTTCGATGGCAGAATAAAAGCTTTAAAACTGCATTTAATGCACGCAAACTTAATTATTTCAATGAGAATGTTTGAAGCTAAAATTCATTCTGATCAAAGAAAGAACATCATCTGCTTCAGCAGACTAACTGGTCACAGAGGGGGTTAAAAATAATAAAATTCATGTCAGAAAGACATACCTGTTAACTAGGGGAGCAAAGGGAAGGAACAAAAATTGACTGAATCAACAGTATCTACTGACTAACATTGAAACTAGCCTGTCTGTCTTTCTTCCTCTCCTCAATATCTGGCAGAGGTGTAAATAGAAAGAGTATAAGTTACTCTAGAAATTTTAAAAACCCTTGCAAAATAACACGCTATCCTTTAAGAAAGGGTGGTTTCACAGAGGGAAAAAATTACACACGATTTTCTTCAGGAGATCAAAAAAATCAGCCTGCTCTATATCAGATGTAGAACACAAAAGACATAGCTTTAACATTCCCTTCCTGACTAGGCGATTTGGTAGTCAGTTCTACATTCCCTTCTTGCATAAAGGTACCTTGCACAATTGAAATCAGAAGGTACAATAAGGTTCAAAAGACAGAAACTATTGAGAACATTCAATGGCTCTACAAGAAGCAGCAAAAGGGCCTCAAAGAAAACTCACTGAAGACTGCACATGGGTATTCCACATGTGAACATAACGTGAACATCTTCTGCATGATGTTAGTGAGTAAGACTACTATTTACTTGTACACGAATATTACAGAATTAACATGTTAATAGTATCAACAAAATGTGTTCAAACCAGAAGGGTCGTTTTAATTAAAGCCTAATAAAAATATACTAAGGACATTGCAACTTCCTGGTTTATATGTCTAATTTGTTCAACACACGAAGAAATTAAATACAGACAGTTACGTCTTTCATATTGCTGTACTACAGAACTTTTGGGGGAAGAAGAATAATTTCAAACACTGAAGTAGGTAAGTTGTTCAAATTTTCTGGTATGTTTTCTTAACAATGGAAAATAGAAATTTAAGATATAATAAGGTGGTCTTGTGGATGCTGCAAGCAAGGCAAAATAAAAGCTAAAGTGGGTAGGAATAGCAGCCCACCTACATTCTGGCCTTTAATTCACTACTCCAAGAAAGCTGACATTTAGACCTCAAATGCCACGTATCCACAGAAACTAGGTGGCAATCAAAAGACTATGGCAGCTCAAGTTTTAATAGTGCACTTTAATTCTTATGTAGTCATCCAAGAACTTTAAGGCAGGGAAGAAAAACATACAGAAATTTTACCAGAACTGAAGAAAGTCTTGATAAGCTACCCCAATCAACACATGCAAACAGAAGACGCTAGTCAATGATCTACTAGCAGAAAAAAAGTTGTCAATATCTTTTAAACAGTATTTTAGCAACAAGCTAGAACAACCCCAAGCAGACTTAAAAGGAGGAAAATCTCCACTGTAAGATCATACAACTTGTAATGAAGAACTCGAGATGCCGATGACTTGTTGCAACACCATTTGACCTTCACTCTTCAGAGAGACATAGGATGCGTGAGCATAACGTCAGAAAAAAGAAGGGGTGGATGATAAGAAGTTTATGTTTGAGTGTTAGTATCAACATAACCGGAATAATGGTGTTTGTTGTATTTTGATTAAACTTAATGCTTTAATAAAGTACAAATAAGTGTTGAAGTCTCCACAGAAGGTTTGTATACTTTTTGTTCATGAAAACATTGAATGCAACACCTGCATATATCTATCATACCACCTATGTACAGTAACAGCCAGTATTCCACCTTCATCTATTTTTAGAGCCAGTCCCCTTGCTATTTCCGACTAATTTAGAAAGAACATTTACCTTATAGTGTTTACAAGAAACTAATTTGGATAAGCAGTTATCTGCTTACAGTTCTGCACAAGTACAGTTTCCTGAACTGTTTATAGTCTAACCTTTTATAGCCTAAAAAAGAAACTGTTTATCACCTTCAAATAAGCTTTATTCATAATGTTGACAAAGGAGGATGTTGATGATATCACTGTAGTTAGTGTTATTTAAACATCACCTTTTTCTTAACCTCATCATGTCATATGTTGTGTCTTCCTCAGAAGTAATGTTGTCTCCCTGGACTGTTCTTCAGCTTTTTTGGTATCCTCTTTCTTAAATTTTTCCACCACTTTTTCATACTACTTTCGGTTGCCCATTTCAACCGTCTTCCTCCTCAACTAACAAAACAAGTTTAGATACTAAAATACTGGCACTGACCCAAAACATGAACAAGTTAAAACTAAATTCTAGTTAATCCTATCAACGTTTTACTAATTTTTCATGATTACTACCATTTTAAAAAACTGAGCTACAGATGAGTCCTAAAAGTTGTTCACAGAGGGAGATATCAAAGGTAAGACTGTTTTTTGCCTCCCCAGCCTCTGAAGTTTTCATATTGTAATTACTAAAACAAGACCATATTAAAATAAGCTATTTAATATATTTTCTATTACATATCTATTATTACATTATACATATAAAAAAAGGTGAATATTTTGTTCATGTTTTGTTCACTTATAGTTTACATGCAAGTTTGTATTTTCTCCTGTCCTTTCTCACTCAAACTCCCATAATGTGAAAAATACAACTCAGCTATTAAAACCTTCCTGGAATTTTGAAAACATATCAAAATGATTGTTGAATTGTATTTTAAAAGTCTAATCATAAAGAAGCAACAGAACCCTGATCGAGAAGTTTTCCCTTGAGGTAAGTTAGATGGATAATGAATTCTGTACTGGAACAATCCCAGTAGTTACAGACTATTATGTACTAATTACTACCTTTACAGATCTACTGTACACATAATTAATTTCTTCAGAGCACCACTATCATTCTTGACTGGCAAAATACACAACCTAAATTACAAGAGCCAGAAATTAACATGATCCTTTAGGGAGAAGGCATTAACTTGCTTTGTAGTGTTTTGCAATTAGACCATCAATCAAACAGTGAAAAGTGGTTTTTATAGTAGCAGGCCTGATACACTGAGTATCGTCACATTATTACAAAGTTATCTGAGGCCCCAAGCATATGATGTATCACAGCCTATCTACAGAGCCATAACATTTTAATCCTTTACTTTTACCTGCTAGAAGACACTTCATCATACAATTATATATGTACTTAATATTCCAAAAATTAAAACACCAACATAGGGAGTTTTTGAGATCATATTCCACAAAGCACCGCAGACATCACACTGCTGCTGATGGTGTTCTTTTCCCTTACACTGGTAGTCGAAGATAAAATTTGATGTCAGTTAAGGGACAAAAGCAAAATTTACAAAAAGAATGTTCTAGCTGCACAACATAATATGACCTACTGAAATGATTTCAAAGATTTGCTATTAAGTAGGTTCTTGCCAAGAACACTAACATTTTAAACACTTGATTTTAGTTGTTGGGTTTTTTTACAGACATTCTACAGAAATACAAATATACACACCCCCAACCCCGCCAAAAAGCAGTAGCCCAAGCTTCCAGAAATATATAACCAGACTGGATTAATATACTAAGCATAAATTCTTGTTCAACTTCATTACAATATTTCCCTCACTAGAAAATTACTATTACTCATTTAATAAAAAATGTGTAATTTTTTTAGTTCTAGAATTTTGATAGTGGGACCATCTAAAGACATCAACAAGAAGGCATTCTTAGTTGATAACACACCTCATCATTTCACTGTGTATTTACAGAAATTAATGACTTAAGAGCACATAATAGACTCACAAGGACAAGGTGCATTTATCTGATCACTTGGATCTCCTCTCTTCAGTTATTAAGAAATACTCCAGGGTTCATACTATGTAATCCAGCTAAGGAGGATTGTTCATTGAGTTTATTTCACATTTTCTTTATACTCCATAAACTGGAAAGGCTTTTTTTTTTTTTTTTTTAATTAAAAAAATTTTTTTTTAATAACAAAAAGCTTAAAATTGATCACACAAGTTTTAAAAAGGAAAAAAAAATCTCACTATATAAAGGTTATTCTACTCGTTAAAAAAACTTGTCTGAAGAGACTGTTGCTTGCAGGTAAGATTTAACTGTTTTAAAAATAAGAAGATAAGGTTGAGCTAACAATACCTCAATAGAAATCCTTCCTCTTGCTATTTAAATATCAAAACACAAATCAATCCATGATAAGATTATTTTGCAAACCAAATATTACTGAGCCTGAAATTTTCAAGTCGTGACTCAAAAAACTGTAAAAGGATGATGCATATTTTCACCAGCAAAAATCACTGCTTTCACTTTAAAGCAACGCATGATTCACAAAATAAAATTCTGGACGATATCAGATTCTCTCTTAGAATTAACGAGATCAAGAGAAAACAAGTAACTGATTGGAAACTAATACCATCTTTACTCTTTTCCTCCATGCAGCTACACAAGGAAACATGCATCTACGTGTTTCATTGCCACTCACAATGCAGTAACTGTCCCACATCTTAATACCGCCCAACTCATTAACAACCACCACAGTTGCCCATTCATTTTCAAGTGTGCCTGATCTGGAATATCATTTACTTGCCAAAATGGTCTGTGAGATATAATCATTGTTTCCATCTCTGCATCTTGGAAGCACAGTTCCAAGCCAAAAACACTCAAAGATCTTTAATGAAAATTTGAAGCCTCAGAGTCCATTTGTCAGAGGCCCTTAAAAGGTATTCGGATCATCTGTATTTCTCTTGAAGAAAAATGGAGAAAACCCTTCTAGACTGTACTGAGACAATGATAATTAGATCTCAGTTAACTTAGTTTAAACCCCAAGATCTCAAAATCCTGTAAAGTCTGAAAGGGAATACTTTTAATGTTTCCATTGCTCCCTGTACAAGAGATGTTTTCATAACTGTGCTCAGTAACTGATTTCACAGACCAAATAGTGCAGTTCGACTATTAGTACTGATTTGAACCTAACTAAATACATTCTAGATATTCATGGGGCACCAGTATTAAATATCTAATTTTACAGTAGCAAGTAAAGGTTTAACCTTATGCATACTTTTTAAAAGAAAATTTGTATCTAAGTATATTTGAAGCAGAATTATTTTACCAGTCAGGGATCATTCCTTTTTGTTCCTGGTGCTCTGTGATTAAACATTCTTATGTTTTACAAGCAGCTAACTGATGAATGCAGTAACTCATTAACTAATAAAAATTGTGCTTCAGAAGTGTCTTATTCATGACCCCCCCTCCACTTTTGGGCTCCAAAAGTACCACTTCCCTGCAGCTTTGGCTGCCTTCCTTGAAACAGGCAGTACTCACGATAGCAAGGCAGCACATAGTTTAGTGACAACCAACATTAAGTTATTCTTGGAGTATCTTAAAACAAAACTATGTTAAGTGAGGAAAAACCCCAAAGTTTCATTCTCATTGTGCCAGAGAATCATGAATAGAATTCAGAGATTGAATCAAATTTGAGTGCTGCAACCTCTATGGAATTACAAGTTTTTAGCAACTGTCTATACCATCATTTGTTTTACTTCAGTTACTATTCCCACTGGCATTCCAAAATGCTATGAAATACAAGATAGTAAACACTAAGTCATCAACAATTGCTTTTGGCAATTGTCAGTTTTCTTCCACTCATCCATTTATTTGTTTTACATGCTGACTGTGCTCTTGAGAGAATATGAAATGCATTTCTATTTGTCTTTCTATCATTCTCCTGTAATATATTAGGAGACCACACTAAGAAATGGGACTAAAGCAGAAGAGAAATTTGATCCTAGATTATGCTTGAAATAAGTATTTTGGGGATTAATGAGCTGCCTGTGGCTCTTAAGGCAAAAGGTGAGGAAGAATGGTGAATATCATTCAATGTTTCCCTTTGCAGATAGCAGTTGCAAAAAAAAGTTGCTTTGTGGAATGCAATTATTTGAGCCTGTGCTGCAACTAAATGCTCTGAGACTCTTCTTGACTTCTAGTAGGTTTTCAAGTTTTAAGAAAAACTTGAAGTCAAAGAAAGACAACACTGACTTTCTCTACTAGTCAGCCAAATTTTCAGATTTTAATATCCTAGGTAATATGTAGTAGCATTTTTAACAGTCTCGCCAGCCTTTGTTATGGCATGTTATTTTCTACAACTATTAACTGAGAACAACATAAGGAGGAACAGGAAAAATATCTGCAAGGCTATCACCACAGTAAGCTATTTGGAGAATTTCTGTTGTTCGTAGTTTTAGAACTGTGCAAGTATGTCAACAAGAATTTCCTCTCCTATGAAACTGACAGCTAGGTCAAAATTTCAAGAGGGTTTTTTCAGCATTTTTAATGAAGAAGCTTTTCAGGAATTCAGAAACATTTCCTCAGATTTCTGATTAAAGAATTCAGCTCAAGGCAAAAGCTTGTTGTTTTCATTAAGAAGGGCCTCATTCCATTTTAAGTGTTATCTGCTGCTAGGGGTTCTTTCCCTTAAAGGTTTTCCTGTCTTGCTGTCACGCTAAAACCGGTGATGAACTCCACATCATTTTAACCTCACTGCAATGCCATGAACCAAGAATCTATCAAATTTTGGTATGGAAAAAAGTGTTAAATTACAGCAGATGATGCTTTTGTATTACTGTGTGTAATATCTGAACATTTAGAGCAGACAGTGGGAAGCATTGTAAAAGCAGAACACTAATGGCTCAAATTTAGTGACTACTGAAAAGAGCATTAGCTCTGAGTGAAAGAACTGTATATTTATTTTATGAAAAACACAGCTATGACTAACTCTTTGAAGGGGTTTAAAAAGAGCACGGAAAAAGACATATTCAGAAATAACTCAAGGAATCTACTCAAGAAATGCTTCAGGAAAGTTATGGTCCTCAGAGACCTTCCTTAACCTGAGTTAACTTTTCAAACACTGTATTAGTATAAACTGCAGTTCTACTTCCTGAAATTCAGACAACAGCCAGGATACCACAAACCTCTATGTGCAATACAACTTAATTTTGAAGTAATAAAATCCTCAAGTAATTGATAGAAGTGAGAGCATTCTAGTGGTTTGAATTAAAACAGAATACTCCCTATGGTTAAAATAAACAGCATCACATGAATTGTTAATTCTCAAAGCCAAAACATTAAAGTAAAAAAAAAAAAACAAAAAAAAAACAACCCAGCAGCACAAAAATGCTTACAGTCAGTACACACATTCACTTCAAAATCCTAAGCATGTGTTTGCTTATTCAGATTTGGCCTATGAACACTTGATACACCTGACTCCATCCACCTTCAAGAACTGCACATCCCTAAAGTATATTGTATTCTAACTAGCTGATAAATTGACAAAAGATTTGTAGCTAGACCAGGAATTCATTCTTTCAGTTTCTACCACTTCCTGAACTCTAATTTGTTGGGCTTCCTCATTAGCTCCTGAGTAAGTTATTATTGAACCGTACTTCAACAGTACTTGCTTCTCTTCAGTGCCTGAAACAAATTACCAGTAAATGGCCACATATGAAATACTGATCAATTGACCATTAACCGTGGATAATAATAAAAAGACTTGAAGAGGCTGTGTGCAGCTTCAGAAGTACTCAAAGACCATTTGAAAGCCATGAAGAGAAGAGGATGGTATTAAAGTATCAAAATCATTACCAATATTCAGTTGTTAGTAACTGCATTCCCAACTCAAGATATAAATATTATCATCATATCTCCTATTGAAGGAATCAAGTGTTTGAGAAATAATGATTTTTTTCCATCTAAAACCAATAGCAGAAGAGCTCTTTACATGACATACTGAGCAGCCTCAGTTGCACTCAACAGAAAGCTCCAGCAGTTTTTATTCTCACTGTATTGCTCTCTCTAGTAGTCAGGCAGACCCATTTCACACTGTGTTCCAACAAAAATTGGTAGACTACCTGACACTTTCCCATGGTATTATGCAAACAGTTTAAAGAGTGTGCACTTACCCATTCAACCCTTTGAAAACTAACTTACATCATTCACTAATGACAGTAACAATGCAGTTTAACTGTATATAACTTGGGGGGGTGCTTCTTAGATTACACAACACAAATTTAAATACTAACTAAAGGAGCATATTTAAAAACTTTTCTTTTTTCTTAAATAAGAGCTGCATACAGTATTAAAAAAAAAGTGAAAGCAAAGACTAAGGACAAAACCACAAGAACTTTGAAAAGAACGATGGTTTCAACCCACATATGACTACTGTTATAATTCTAGAATATTACAGAGTTGTGATTTTGTGATTCAACTGCATATTGTAATTGCTAAAATCTAAGTCTCTTGTAGAGCATTTTGATTTAACCAAGTGATACAAGCAAGTAAATTTTTGTTACACAACAAACGCTCCAACATGTGGATATCTGACAACTTACAGTTCCTGCAGCTAGGAATATTAATGCAGATGAGCATGATTTTAGGATTAGAATTTAATTTGAAGAAAATTTGCATCTGTCTGCAACATACCCTGCACTTTTAAGAGGTATTATTACAAAAGGTTCCTCCCCTCATGCTGTAAAGTGAGGGAGGAGCAATTCTTGTAATAGACTGCTATGCTTAATAAAAACATACGTTTTTAAATCATCTTCCTGCTATAAAACCATTATATGAATTCCATGGTATTGCACAAAGCATAAAAGAGACTGTCATTGTACAGTTTTAAATTTAATAAAAGCATAATACAAAGTAAAAGAAGAATGTACCTTTCATTTGTGTTCCAAAGGTAAGCGCCAATTTTGCAAACAGTTCTGGGTTTTCAAATTTATCTTCTTCAGCTTTTACCCAAAAGCTGTTTTCTGCTATCTCTTGAGGCTCAATCTGAAACAAAAATGGCATCTCCAGAAGTTAATAACTAGTCTTTTCAATAGCCAAGTTAAAGCCAATGCTACTGGACTTTTGTGATAATTGGACTGAATTAAGTTTAGGTATGTTCCAGGTATTATATTCTTAAAGATGTTTTCTGAACAAAACACAATCAGATGAACTGCCCTCTATCTACACAATATTTTTTGTTGTATTTCTCCCATTCAACAAGTTTTCCAAACAGGCTTGATAACATATTAGCATCTGGGTTTGAAAGTGTTCTAGCTTTCTCTTGATCGCTTTCTAGACAGTTCCCAAATTCTTCACCACTGATATGCATCCCTGCTACTTGAGAACTGTAGAAGGAATAGTCTTTCCTACACTGCCAGAGTATGGAATACCTTATTTGTAAATGATATGTCAATGTGGAGCTTTCAGTGACTCAATATTAAGTCTGTAGGAAGAATTATCTTTTTCAATATCAGAAATAATTTTATACGTAATACGACTTTTTTATTACAGCTTCCATTTTTCAAATGTAAACAGCTATTTCATTACAGTACCTAATTCGATAATGGCTATATTAAAAGAAGAAAGTATTCTGCAATGTAGGAGCTGAAAGCCAATTTTACTCTACATGTATGATTCAGAAGAGCTATTTTGTTTTCAAACTATGTTCCTCTTCCAGTTCTTAAAGTCTTATCAATTCTTGTTTACAAGTTTGTTTAAATGCCAATTAATTTTCAAGGGCTATTTAACTTCAAGATGATATGCAGGAAATTTATCAATACTATATTTGCAAGCCTCACTAGGATTTCACTGCAACACATTGGTCCTCCACCTTTTACTATATGATCAATCTGTTAATGTGTAGCTGCTTTACCACCACCAGACATTTTTAAAAACTACCTTAATCCAACACTAATGGTGAAGACAGTTACAACAAAAGGCACCAAATTAAACAGCAAGAATTTTATTCCCAAAATGATGGCTCCTTAAAAGTGATGATCAAATAGACTTTCCTCTTTTTCAGTGTGCAGGAGATCTTTGGCACTGTTCCCAGAGCACTTAAGCAAAGTGTCCATCTGTAGTTATTTTCCATTGTCACATACAGCATTCAGATGTACACTTTATAAATTATTTCTATAAACACATGAACATAATTGATTATAATGAAATTGGCTGCAGTGACAAATATGTATTATAAACTAAAAAGCTTATTTTTCTGTATGTTTACAGGATAGTAGTCCGAGTATGTTTCACAGTTACAAAACTACTGCAACTGACTCTAGGATCAGGTATTACTTAACAAGGACAACTGAGTGTAGAAAGCGTAAGTTAAGTGTATGGCAGGAATTCTCTCCTGCTTAAGTGAGATGCCTAAATAAATGAAAAAGTGAATTGTAGGAGAGAAACCATCCCAACCAGACAAAGCAGTGGCAAGTCAAAGATGAGCAGCAACTTCAGGAGAGAATGATATTATCAATGGCATGCAGATTTTCTTCCCCCCCTTAAGAAAATTTGCAAAATACAGATCTGTGATGAAAGCTATATTCTATAAGGAAAAAAGTCCAGATGGTAATTCCCAAACAGATACAAGGGGTTAATAAAAAAAATCTGGAAGTCAAAGATCGTAAGAGAAGCTAACTGAAGTAATAGCCACAAAACATTTTCTTAAAAGCCCAGGTGGAAATGCATTTCTAAAACATTAGAGCTCCATTTCAAAAGGAGGAAAAATAGTTTTAAAACATCCAGAAAATTGTATGATAGAAGCTTTGAAGAGAGTAATCTTCTAAACAGAAAGAAGACAAGGACATTCAATGGAAAAATATCTTCAACAGACAATAAACATTTCATAGGAGGGTGACTTTTTTGTTTTAATATAAGGGTTTTAAAGGTTACAAAATTGTATAATTCAAATGATTCATAAGAGTACATGAACTAAAAGGACTTTTATATGGCTAGATGAATTTCAAAGGAAAAAACAGGCCCAAATCTCTGGATGCCAATACTGGGCAATGCCATATTCCACAAAGTAATACATGAGCATCTTTTCCAGTATGACAACTCATACATTCTTGTTTCTTTTTAACAATACAACTAGGCTACTTAAAACAGTCCATTTTTTCTGATTAAAAAACATAATATATTGGTGTGGCTGGCAGGTTAAAAATATTTTGTACAGTTGTTTTAAGAAAACAGCAGGACTATACGATTCCTTTTAAGTTCAGAAGCTTTAAAGTTAATATTTATTCTCAAAAAACTTTTCGGTTTTCTGGAAAGGCACTGAGAATTATAGGTAAAGAAACAAAGAAAACCCCTCACCAATTTCATTTTGCTGCACTCTCTATAGTTACTTTTAACACCATCCTCATCTACAATTCTCTAACGGACCTGAAGTTTCCAGCACTGTCATACTGTACTGTAGCACTAAGAATGCACACTGATGCGTGTTAATCAAAACCAAAGATTTAAGGTCTTTTTCCCCGCTAGATATTTTTAATTCCTCCTCCCACAATAAAGAAGTTATCATTTATCCTTACATGCAGATTATTTTATAAGAATTACAGACAGAAAAAGTAAAGAGTTTCAAATTTATTTTAACATTTATTGAAATTAGTATGTTAAAACCATGGCTGACTATTTTGAATATCCTTCTACTTAAGTATTTTGAAAGCCTGTTTTTAAAACACTACTGCTAGATACGCTTTCAGATTATTTTGGCACATCTCCAAATATTTTGAAATCTAGTGGCAAAATACTATAGATAGCTTATAAACATTAATTCTTCTGGTAAAAGAAACTATAAATTGACATGCCATGCTTTTCCACACAGGTTTTATCTCAACATTCTAGATTCCTCCTTCTAAAATTAGTGGGATTAATCATTCATGATACTGCTCTTGTTACTCCAAAGAGCGAGCCAATTCACTATTCAACACTTCAGAATTTAGAGGAACACAAAACCTAAGCTTACTTTTTATTGAGAAAGACAATTAAGATTGCTTATTCAAAAATATCAGAGGACAGTCTAGTTCCTCCTCTTAAAATTAACTTCTGTCATTACTAGTTCTTGAAAGGTTTTGCTTGAAGTGGTGATGGTATATATTCAGAAACAATACAAAGCAACTCACCTTGAATCACCTGAAAAACCCCATGGGAAAAACTAGAATGATTTCCAAACACCGTCCAGTGCTGTTGCCCTAAGACCTTTACATACACTCTTAAAACTGAAATTTCATTGTGTCTGACAGGGTAGATCAGCTACGTAAGAACTTGATGGACGTATGATCCTGCGTCCTAGCAATATTGTGAAAACAGTCTACAAGGGACTGTTATTGCTGAACTGATGAATCATCACAATATCATACACAATGATGTGATTCATTTCAGAGGTTTCATATTGAAAAGTTGTAGCATCTTTAGCCAGGAGCAACATCTGCATCCCATGTCATCCAGCTCCATCCAGGACAACACGGTAACACCCAACTTTATAGAAAGATGTATATCTACATCCATATGAATTTCCCAACAGTTTTACCAGCTGTAAAACATCCTGAAAAAAAAATGCGATTTAAATTACATGTTCAACAGTTGTTCAATGTTAAATTGCAACTTATGGTCAGCAATGACCATCTGTAGCCACTTAACAGCTTACTTTCATCAACAATTTGATTTTACTAAGTTCTCGGTAGCAACACACTATTCAGATAGAATATGGTTTTCAAGGAAAGTGTCAGACACTAGCTGGTAGTACAAAGATTTAGTACCTTGACAAATAAGTAGCAGATATCCAGTCAAACTACACTGAAGTCCAAGACAGAGCTCAAAACACATAGTATGCAATATATAAAGGTCCTCCTTTGATTTGCCTTGCTGATTTGGTGATCTATGTATTTTTTCCTACAGCAAACCTCAATACATCTATCACGTTTTGTACCACTAAAACTCTGCCAACCACAAACTGCCTTTAAGACGTGATGGTTTAGTCTTGATGATAGACGCAATTATCTAGCACCCTAAATTTCTTTCCTTTATATGGAAGGAACAGTGGCTATACTGATCAAAAAGGGATTTTAAAGCAACACGTACGCAAACACACACCTGGATACTTGCATAACTTCTCTTTTCACAAAGTGACCAATTATACTGAGAGGCAAGTAATAACTAGTAACTGCTCTTACAGGTTAGTTTGCAAATCGGAGATTGTGCTTGCAGTTTACTGCTGAAGTAAATAGTTATATTTTAAGGTTTTTTTTCAAGTTACATTTGATTAAATATAACCATGTTAAGACTGTGCAGAAGCTCACATTCATTGGAAGTTAATGGTGCCCAAACATTTCACTTGAGCAGTCCCATAGCTCCTCCCAGTGGCCATAAGCCTGCCCTAGCACATTACTAATTTGAAACAACCAATAAACATCTCAGATTAATAACCTACAAGTACCATTATAGCACAGATACCAGCATTCTCTGACCTTACAACTACATTAGACATCATGAACTTAGAAGGTTTCTATATGAAATAGCATGCCGTTATCTATGTTTGAAAATGGCTTTAAAACTATTCCTAATGGTTTGGATACATGTATGCAACTTAATGCAAAGCCACAATTCATGTTCATTGCACCTAATAGAATGGTGCCCCGTCTTTTCATTTGGGTCATCACAGTTTTTCACTCTGCTTTGATACAGACCAACAATACAAGCAACTGTCTGCAGAACTGTGAAATTCAGTGAGCATTCACCCACCGATCATACTCCACGTACCTCAGAGGAGTCACAGATGACCTCTCAGACCAGCCCTCATGACAGGGCCAAAAGAGAAAGAAAACACAGCAGTTACCTACTGACATCTCCTGCTGCCATTACATGAATCCACTGAGCTTAGCACACATTCTCTGAAAGCTCTCATGGAAAAAAATCTCTCGCTCAGCAATGTGCAACCCAGACTTTTAAAAAAGAATTTTGTATCGGAACTAAGTTAGCTTCCTGGGATACTCATCTGTCAAACATCAAACAAAGTTCTGTCAACAAGAATCTCATTTAAAAATTCATTAGTGTATACAGTATCAACTATATTTGTAAAGTAAAGGAGAAGGGAGGAACATCAGCTTCACAACTCTAGTAGAGCCATGACTAACTCAAGTTAAGTATTAAACCACATACTGCTAAATCAAATGCAGTAATAATTTTACACAAAACTAGATAGCTAAAAATTCCCTCTAGTAAAAGTTTCTTCAATGCTTACAATAAAAATTTACGTTTAATAACACCATTGCCTTTAGAACCTTCTGGTAAGTTTTGCAACTGTCTTAACAGGGTAAACACCTGCCTTTCTCAGAGAAAGAAAAACACTGTTGGAGTGTGTTTTGTAGTACAACTATCATTTACGGGCAGGTAAGGCAATGAAAGTCAAATTTCCTTTCAAAATTCCAGAACATATCACAACAACAAAAGAAATGTGAACACAAAATAATTGGCTTCTTTTCTTAGTTAGATGCTTTAATTTATAGTAAATTACTGTATTTATTCAGAGGTCTGATCTTAAAATAATTCTTAACCTCATGTCAAGACATCTGCCTTTAAGCAGAAAATCTTAGTAGCTTAAGAATGTATATTTAGTATCATGGTAAGTATAAAGTTATTTCTTTTAATTAGAAAAAATTATTTCGCCAATGCCTTCCCACCCTTCTCTTTTTAAGCTAGTCAAGTGTTTTAAGTTTCATGCAAGGCTTTTAAAATGAAACTAGATAACCCAATGAATTGCCACCATAGCGGTTTCACTCATACTTCATTTTTAAAAGAAATTCATAGAAGGCATAACCAAAGCAATCATGCACTGTTCTGTTGAGAAGATACAAAGCTAAAATTAGAGTCTCTGAAAGCCTGATCCACTTTCAACCTGTCTTCAAAAAAGCAAGGAAAAAAATTAATCATAAACCACATAATTTATGGCTCCCACAGCTTGCTTAACCCAGAGAACACAAAACTAAAGTTAGACTTCTGCTTTGTGCTGTCTTCCAAATTCCACGTACCCATTCACACCACGTTTTACTCCATTTTATACCTAGAGACTCAAGTAAAACCTCTTAAATACATCTCCTTTCTCAACAACCTTTCTCATTACTCAGCCACAGCTACTTCAATTATGCAAACAGCTGTAGTTATCCCTTGACTCTAGATCCTTCTTTCTGTCAACTGCCAGATTGTCAAAGTTCCTAAACAGCAGTCTTCCCAACAGTTTTCCACCCAATTGTCTACTTCAAGGTTCATTTCCCCTGTCCTAAAACCCAGCAATCCTTTAACTAACTCAGTATTTTGCTGAAAAAAAGTAGTAACACGATTTATAAAGTAAACATTTTAATTGTTTGAGAACTTAAACCTGCTTTAAACAAGACATTTTACCTTTGAAGTGTTTACTTGGCAAGTCAAATATCAATTACAGTTGAAAACATGTAGAACTTAACTCTACACAAAATCAGCCAAAATTCTGAGAGCTGTTAGCTACAGGTATCCCCAGAATAAGGGGTGTTATGGGCTCTTGGCAGCATTAAACACTTGGAGCTTACCCCATAGCATAAGGTGTCTTTAAAAACCAATATTAACTGAATCACAATCACTGCATCAAAAATGTTTTGGATAAAGAATGGAATTAATTCCCCAAACTTCATGAGTACTATTAACAATCTAATGTAAACCCTAGCACATTACCTCCTTCTTCCTCAAAAGCCACTTTTTATCAATGGAAATAAAAACAAACATAGTAATACCTTTGACCAGTTGATTCTTTTCATCGTGACTTCCAGCTTATACTTTTTCTTCTCCTTCATCCCATGTGGTAACGCTGGTATCACCGGAAAGGGAGCAAAAGGAACACCTCCAAGAGCTGGTGGCATTGGAGGCCCACCAAAAGGCGGTGGTGGTGGAGGAGGTGCTGCTCCACCAGGTAGCGGAGGAGGTGGAGGAGGTGCTGCTCCACCAGGTAGCGGAGGAGGTGGAGGAGGTGCTGCTCCACCAGGTAGCGGAGGAGGTGGAGGAGGAGGAGGTGGTGCTGCTCCACCAGGCAACGGAGGAGGCGGAGGTATTGCTCCACCAGGTAGCGGAGGTGGGGGCGGAGGAGGAGGTGGTATTGCTCCACCAGGCAGTGGAGGCGGTGGAGGAGGAGCTGCTGCTCCACCAGGTAGCGGAGGCGGTGGAGGAGGAGGAGGTATTGCTCCACTAGGTAGTGGAGGTGCTGGAGGTGGTGGCACATTCTCACTTGGTAGGGGTGGAGGTAATGGTGCTGCATCTGTCAGTTTACCTGTCAGGCCTGGACCCTGAAATATAAAAGAGGAATTCCTTTCATCGGGGAGGGAAGGAGGTTTGACATGAAGTTGAAACAACTAGCATGTCTTGTAGTCAACTGTACCTCAAGAAAGTGAGAAATGCAACCATTCTCCTATTTAAATGAGAAGCAATAACAATAGATTATACCATGTACCATAAAACTGCCAAGTAAACCGAATAACCTAGCATTTTTATAAAAACAAATTGTTTCCATTTTAAAGAAAATTTAATAGTAGCAGTAACATTTAAGTGAACAGAACAGCATTTTATTTCTTACCAATGCACAAAACATTTATCCCACTTAGGATATCCTGGCAAGCTAGGGCATCAGAGATGGTAATAACCAAGCTGAATTTTAACAACACTAATCTGCTGGTGGAAAAATTTCTACAGACATCACTGAAGCAGCTATTGCAGTGCAAGAGGTTATGGGATAACAGTTGTTCATAACTATCCTGACATCTTGCAGGGGGAGGGGGGGGCAGATAAAAAAAATAATCGTGCTTTCTTTTAAAAATCTGTCTGCAGTTGTTTCTGTGGTGATAGGAAGAAAGAGCAGTTGCAATATCCATTCCAATAAGTTTTAAAAGGAACACTGAAGAGAAACAGCAGCGTATTAAACCATCAGAGAGGTTTCTGTAGTGATAACATGATCCTAGCCTAGTATGAATTCCTCACAAATATTTGTCCTTCAAAACTATCTGTTAAAGAGCAGCATCAGGAGCTATGCACAAACCTCAAGCTCATATTCTATTTCCTCTACTAATTTTTATGACAAAATTATTATGTAATATAGGCTGTTCATTTAACCTGATTTGCATACTGTTTCCCTACGCAAGTATTTACTGTTTCTAGTTTAAAGGAAGCAAGAGTTTGTTAAAAAAAAAAGCTGAGAAAAATCTGAGTGCATCTAAAAATAAATGCCACAATATATTGTATGGGGACCATAACACTAGAGAAAAAAGGCACAGATACTAGAAAGTTAATGTGTATCACTTCTAATTGTACCATTATGAATGGTGAATGAGCTGTAATATTTGGATAGTCTGAATTCTGTTAGTATCAAATATAACAGGATTAATAATTAATTAGACTAAAAGTAAATTTTTGCTTTGCAAAAGGCGTGTGTTTCCTTGGCCCACGAACTACTACACAAGTTGTAATGCAACAATTGGTGGAGAACTCATTAAAACAGACTGTCAAATTTCAGTGTAACATTGTCTCAGATATTTGAAACAAACATTAAAATTGGTAAGAATGAAATATGAACAGAAGTGTCTGTGTGTGAAAACAGAATAAGAAACCGTAAGACACCACAGGTTACAAGAATGACTTGTATTGAGAGCAAAGGACGCAATGAACAGCAAACCGACTGTTAAATGCAATATCATGTGCTTACAATAAGATGAGAAGGCCAGTGCTCTGATAAGGCTGTAGCACAGACAACTTGCCAGCAGAAGACCAGCATCCTGAAAGCAGGATGATGGCAACCAGGTTATAACACATCGCATGCTATTCTTATTATTATCCAGATAGGAAGTGAGACCATAGGCATTAAGATATCCACAATGAGGAAAAAAAGGCAACAGGCAGACCTTGCCTAGCATTGAAGGAATAGGAAATAAGCCAGGCTGAGGCAAAAAGATCAAACCATAGTATCTGTTGGTTCCTAAATGGTATAAAAGACCTGTCTAAACCCCAATTCATGGTCATTAAACAAAAGAAACCCAAGAGATATTGTGAGGGCTCAACAGGCAGCATTTCTTGTCCTCTCCGCTTCACTAGTGATCCGGGACAGATCACTTGGAGGTACAGTTTTGGTGCTTGTGAGCAAAATTCATGAGGAAATGAATGTAAGTAAAATCAGCTTTGCTGAAATTAAGTATCACCTTCCACTTCCATAAGGTCTTGCATTTTTGTTATATTTACCTATGAGACTGTATAAAGCTAGTGTAATACTCATTTTAGAAATGGCTACAGTCTGATATCCAGAGTTCAGAAAAAAATTATCAGTTGCATGCACATGCTGAAAGGTATGTATATTGTGCTTGCATGCACATGCTGAAAGGTATGTATATTGTGCACACACAGCTATCTTTATTTCCACCTTTGCAATTCAAGTATAAAGCCTTCCGAAACAAACGCTTTCTGCAAAACAAACAGAAGTAGTAATGTTAAAGCATAAACAAGTTCTTGGAGAAAAAAAAAAAAATCAGGCTGGATTCAAACTTTTCAAAGCCTAAGAAAATTTTTTCCTCCATAAACAAATATCTGTGACAGATGTTGAATATACTACTATTTGAAAAAATGCCACCTCCATTAACTACCCTTAGTAGTTTATGCTGGCTTAAAAACAAATCAATACAACTATAACATACATTTCAAACTCCATAGAGACAACACACTCCTGGGCAATTTCTTTTCAATTCTTAAAAAAACCCAAACAAACAAACAACTGTGGAACTTACTGTGACTTAGTTTTATTACCTGGGTTCGTAGCTGTTTGATTTCTGTTTCAAGTTCTTTGATTTTCTCTTCTCGTTTCTGAAGCTCCGCTTGTGCCTCTTGTCGAGCTGTGAACTCTTCATCAAACTGTAATGATTAACCAACACAGAAATGTTTGTCCATTTATGTCCACACTAGATAGTATACTTTCAGGAATTCTTTGAACAATATCACAACTAGAGCAATAGATGCATTTTTAACTCTAAAAAAAAAAAGTTTTTTTCCAGTATGTGTTCTTCTAGTACCACATAATTTCTTCCATCAATAAGTCATGACACAGAACCGCTCAGACCCAGCAACTTACTACAGCTGTAAGTTCAACAGGCTTTTTCTCCCCAACAGAACATTGCAGACTTCTCAAACTATGCTCAAGCATAAGCTCACTGCATGAGATGTAAATCTGAAGAGAAACGTGTGCAACTTCAGCAATATCATCCATAACGTAACATAAGAAAGGAGGTATCCAAATAAGTTAGCGATCCCTTTAGTCTTGATGTCCCCATATAAAATGGAAGTCCAGTTTACAACATGCTTGTGAGAAATTTGCTGTATATTTTTATCTTGCTACTGTTTGCTGGTCTTAAGAGATTATTAGCATCTTTATAAGCTTCTGTTATTCATTCTTCCACAGGAGAAAACAACTTATCACTAGGAAGAATATGTGTTGACTGCCACTAACAAAGTACATTATGATAAATAACTCTGCCAGGGAAGCCTCACAACAATTTTCTTTCTATAAAGCTCAGACACCATAACTCCTATTAAAAACACATTTAACACTGAAGAGAGAAAAGCTGATGACTAATTCAACCCTTCATTTGAAATTTGTAATCATCATGATCAAGAACATGTACTGCCTTTTGGCCTGCAAAAGGCTTCTTAGACCAGGCCAGCAAAAATAAAAAAATTTAGTGCTTTTAATACACAACAACATGGTATATGAATTTTAGTACTATTGCAGCTAATATAGTACATTCAGCATTTCATAACCTTAGATAGGATGTGATGAGCTGAGATTAACAAATTATCCATTAACATAATCTAGGAAACAGGAATTTAAGTAACTGGAAAAAACGTGTCATATCAAGATATTTTCAGGACAAACACAAATAGTGATAAAGCAGAAGGATAAGTGTCAATTTCTTTAGAAATACCCCCCCAAAATTTTATTACAAGAAATATACTGAGCTGCAATTTTTCCTACAGAAATAATTTTAAATGTCTAACCTCTGCTGTATCTAGTAATAAGTGAAAACTGCCCATGACCGAAATAGGCCTTTGTTATCAAGTTCCTAATAAAAGAACTGGACCAGAAGAATAAAACTGTTGGCAAAACAAGTTCCAAAATGCACTGTAAGGTTCCTAAACGTGAATAATAAGGAAATAAATTAATCTTCCTCATAACATAATAATTTATCACGGGCATTATAAGGAAATAAAGCAGTATTTTAATGTTAGCATCTCTGTGCCTAAAGAGTCGATGCTTTTTCAAACACTGAATGACACTGCTTTTCAGTAAGTTTCTTCAGGTTCTAAAACAAAGCTAGATGAAGAGTTATAAACATTTTTCCCTCAATTTATTTTTTTTTTTTTTTAAAAGCATATACCTGCACTTTAGGTATTTAACTATGTCTAAATATTTCAGGACAAAATAGCAACAAGTAGTATTTTTCCCATCAGTTATCTACAGCAGAGGAATACAACTGAAGATACGTACAGCTAATACTACTCATCTGCTTTTGAATTCAGAGTAAGCTGAAACCTCTGCTTGCACACACACACACACACACACACACACAGAGAAAAACCCCAAACCCACAGAGCTATTAAATGTGGAAGAATATCCTGCCTGTGAGATACACTATTTCCCCGTTTCCACTAGTTTCTACTGTGAAACAAGCCTACTGTGTTCCTGTCAGGCTTCTGTTCCACATCTTAAAAAAGAGTTATGATTAGGACTTACCTTTCTGGAAAATTCTGCTGCTTTCTTTTCACTCTCTTCTACTTTAGCCTTGTCCACACATGCATCTAGAGTTTAAATAAAATACCACACAGAAGTCAGGTAAAATATATCACAGCTCTGAGATGACTTCCAACTGTAATTACCCTGTGACCCCATGACACAAAGCAACAGACAAAAAACCACAATGAATTACTAGGTTGAACTGACCAAACATTTGATGAATTATTTTGATGAGCAAAATCTCTAAATATAAAAAAAGTGGTGAGGACACATGACCAAGAAAGTTGAAGATGAATCATCACAGTTGTTCTGTCTCTGACAGATCTGAGTTTACATGCCCTTCTCTTTTATATGAATCTACAACTAAATAAGAAAAAAGGATTTTCACATTAGTATGAAATAATAGTTACTTCCGAGGTCTCAAATCAGAAAGCCTTCTTTCCAGATTAGGAATCCAAAAATCAAGCATTTCCTTATTTCAGAAAAATTATTTCGTAGGCAAGGAGAATTTGGACAGACTGTGAAGCGCAGATTTCTTCACTCAACAGTGGTACAAAGCACGTCTATTGACTTTTCATACAGTATAAAACTTGAAACATTTTAGAAGTAAGGTAAACACAAGTAACTATATATTATAGGTAGGAATTGGCATGGAGAGACAAACCAGTTATCCCTAAAACTAGCAGGTCAGTGGGAACAGAAGGCAAGGTAAGCCAAGATCTTAATGCAAGATCAAGTGATCACCTTCCTAGAGTTGTAAGTGAATAGAAAATGCAGATATTTTTCTTAGATATGCACGGTATCTTTTAGAAAACAATTTCCCCTGTCCCCAAATTCAACCTGTACAACATCCTTTCTTTGCTCCTTTTGTCACATCACCAAAAAAACATTTTCCCAAATGAATGTGTTCTCCAAGAACAATTACTCCACCCTATGAAATATTTACTCCAGAGATGCCCTTGTATTTCAAGAATACAATCTACCCCACCAATCTTAAGAAAAGCGTAAAACAACACTTCCTAAATGCTGATAACTGCCATTTCAATGACAGAGTATTTATTCAGCTGCTTCTTTCCCACGTTATGAACATCCACAGTCCCTCAATGCTTTAACTGACTAGTTTACCTTAAACTAACCTCAAATACTTGGAAAGTATTACAGAAAATATTCTTAGAATGAACTATGTAACAATTATAAATCCACTAACTCTTAACGCTAATGTAAATTTTGATATTTGTAACAGACCTGAAATTCACAGAATTTATGAACAAGCAATTTTTGGTTATTAAGACTATTGTATTCAGATATAAGTCAAGACAAATTTGCAGAAGCAAACTTCATCGGTATCATTTTATTAAAGGCTGCAGAGCTTGATGTGGCCTTCTCCACAAGTACACCTGTAGCTTACAAGCATATTTCCAGAAAACTGAAAAAATTCACACAGTCAATTTAAGTTTAGACAGAAGCATACAAAGGAAAACATGTACTTCAGTAAAACAAGGTAAAATTGCTTATAGTATACAAACCAATAAGATGAGTAAAATCCACATCCATTCTTCCTCTACATTTAAAATCTGGATCCATGCCGCTGCAGTGCAATACTATCTGTGATACGCACTCTTCTATTATCTTGTAATACTGAGGTCTAACAAAGAAAACATTTTACAAGATAATAAGAACGCGAACAATCATTTATGCAACATGGAGAGGGAAAAAGGGGGCAACTTTAACTCCTAATATATGAATTATACAATTGCCAGTAAAAGGATGAAGTTAAAAGTCTTATTTGTACTCTGGCTAATGAAGCACTGTTGTCAGCTTCTCAGAAGGATACCTGAAGTTCAGGACTCTGCAAAACATTGTGCACTTTTCATTTATCCTTTGCCAGACAATATTCAATAGAACAAACACCATCTTTAGTATTTTCAATATACGCTGCAAGAATTATTTAGCACCTTCTCAACACAGTGAATTCCATCACTGGCAACAGTACCAGTATCCAATTACTTAGAAAATGAGTTAATAATTAACTTAATTGTTTGATATACATATCTACACAACAACATAAGGAACCTCTAGTAGTAGGGGATTCTGTGCTCAAAATTATTAGTTCCTACCAGTGCAAGGTATTACATGCCAATTTCACATACCATTGAGCTCTCAAAATAGGAAACCCTCAAATCTAAACTGATGATTTTTAAAACTTCCAAATTAAAAAAAACAATATATGAAAATTGAAGATTTCTCAGGTTATATTTTACTTCTCAATTTTATCATCTTGCATATCAACTGTTTTTATCATCCCTTTACAACAAAAAAATTGCTTCTTAAAACAAGATTTTGTATGTGGTACTTTGACACTGCTAAGACACTATGAGGTGCACCTAAGAGAAGCTTACATTGCAAAGAAGATACAAGGCACTGTGGAAGTATTTTCAATTATTAGTTATACAACTAACTTTCAAGTTCTTTGAAGTCATGAAGCTCTTGAACTTGAATAAAGGAAAAAGTGCTCAACAAGTTAAGAGACTTTCAGATGAGGGTGTTAGAATAAGGTTCAAGTCTTTGAAATAAGCATTATTATATTTAACAAGATCTTTTCAATAGTAACATTGAGCAGAAAGACAAATAACACATCAGTTACAGAGCAACTATTCATGCGTGATTATGAGCTATTCAGTTTACCATGGTCTTGATTTCTATTCTTCCCCCTACCCCCTCCAAAAATCAAACCTGACAGCTGACACTTACCGGACATAGTAATCACTCCTGATGAGAAGGAAATGTTGGAGAATTGACAAGAAGTAATTTTCAGAAGAAGTATCTTTCAACATATTGTACAGCAGATGAAATACTTCATTCACATCAGTGCAAACATTGTTAAGGAAATACAAGGACTTAAAAACCAAAAATTAAAAAACAAACAAAAAACCCCACTACACAACAAAACACCCACCCCACCCCAAACCCCGTTCCCTAGATGTTGTTCATATTGTTCAAGTAAAACCTTTCAACACTCTGAACTACTATCCTTACCAGTAAACATCCTTTTTCCACTAGGATTATCCACCGAAAATCTGTCCCGTTTAACAATTAAGACGTTTCATTAATACTCAGAAAAATCATACTACATACTTATTATCATAGAATCCTGTAAACATATTTCACATGAAGATTTCATTTTCATGCTGAAGTGAGCCAGGCTATTGGCAAATACTCACTAGCCAATCATTTTAATTTCTTAAAGAATAAAGTTACCTGTAATTACCTGTCCTGTAATGTAACAACATTAGTTGTTAGTGGTATTGTATTCCTCTCATTGATTGCATCTACCTTCCTATGCTTAAGTACCAGGTACTACTCTTTTAAAAACTGCAAGCAACCATTCTGAACTTAGGTAACTTTAAATTTACTGCTTCTTGAAAACTAGAAGGCATGCATCTCAAGTGCTTCAGAACCTACTACAAATTTTGTTCCAACTTAGTTATCAAAACTCATTTTTATTCAAACTTATAATCTTCCATGGGTATAATTTTATATCTTCATGTATTACAAGCCAGAGTTTAGCTTAGTAAATGTTATTTATAAAAAATTAATTCAGTTCCCAATAAATTTGCATGTCAAATGTAAGTCAAGTAGTAATTTTCTAAATAAGTCTTTAACAAAAAACAAGTGGAAAGACATCTGCCTGAGAAAGTCGCTGGTAAGATACACAACTGTGACAAATAAACTGCACGTAGAGCATTCTAACTTACGTTTAATAAAGTTATTAAACGATGCAACAAGTTATAACACCATTTCTATAAAGGATATTCCATTTCAGCTCTGATATCATTGAGACGATGTGACAGTTCAATTAAATCTTCCTCTTTGTTCTCATCAAACACTTTCAGCTGAATATCAAGCTCTTCATTATCCTTATCTTTCAAGCCCTATTTTTCAAGACATAGTATATCTTAATTTTCCCTTTTTTAAAGCAAAAAAAAAATCCCCCCCCCCCCCCCCCAAGGATTATATCATGACAAAATATAAGACATTACCCTTTGGAACAGGAGTAAGCTGTAATTCAGTGCCTGGGGGTTTTTATTATAATTGCACGGCTGAGAAAAATTAAGGCAAAAATATCAGCAAATATAGCAGGTATGGGCTGCAAAACAAACATGAAGCCTTCTGATTGAGTTGAGTTCTCTTAACGGGACATAGTCAGCAGTTTATGCTTGTTAATGTCAGAGTTTCTTTTAAAAAAATAGCATAAGGGCATTTCAAAACATTAATGAAAGCGAACTTAAGAAGCCTAAAGAAGTGTAAAGAAGATATGCGTAAAATTTCTGTTATTAAGTTAATCTAGATTATAGCATAAAAACATCCACAGTACATTGATAAATACTTACAAGAGAAGTAAAAAAAACACAAAAGAAAAATTAGTACTTGGAGCAGGGAAAAATTTGTTTTTTCTTGTAAGAAATACAAGCAATTTCTCTAATACACTTAAGAACCAAGTTTAGCTTCCTACTAGGCAAATCACAAAAAAGGAAACTAGTTCAAAAGCCATTAGCGTGAATGCACTCCATGCTTTACATGAAAATTGGCCTGGGATTGTCATAACTGGATATGCACAAACTGAATGGCAACCATGTATGTTCCCCAAAAAGAGTAGAATCATACCAATTCTAATGTTTGAAAAGCAGAAGGCTACTGTGAAACTGGACAGATTAAGAGAGAGAAATATGGATCCTCCTCCTGAGTGTTTTTTGTTCCAGAAACTCTTATTTATAAGTTTCTTGAAAATTTACCCCTAAGCACAGATATGAGCATGAAGTCTTCTTAAGATCCTTTATCATTAGGAAAGTTGCTTTCTAATGTAAAAAAAAAACC
>NW_008795322.1:2403713-2431960 GCF_000699145.1 Aptenodytes forsteri | reverse complement strand
TTTCTAATGAAAAAAAAAAATCCCTCCTCTATCTTGGACATTCATTCCCTGCAGAATTAATGATCTGAGTTCAATGTGTATGTTGTAATTAATACCTTACAAATAAACAAACAGCAAGATGGCATTGACTATTTAGTTGATATTACAGCTTACATGAAATATTAACCTTACTAGAGACAGAATTTCAACACAATAGCTGCTCAACATTTTAAAAAACATTGTTATCACTAAATATTAATTGCTTTTAAACTCATATCTGTATGTTAGTACACTCTACGAAGTTTTCTATCATGATTTATTACAATTCAGTTTATTTGCCACCTAACCCAACCCCAATTCTTAGTTTTTAAGCATTTTTTGATTGTGTAAACTAACTTTCAGTAGATGTAAAAAACCCTAAGAGTTCTTCAGGCTTTCAGATGTTCTACAGCAAATAAAGACTACAGATCACATTAATGTATCTACATGATATAAAACCTAAACACATACCCTGAGAAAAATTAACAGACACACATCAGTAAGAGTTTCAAAGCTGGATGTGCTAAAACCTGAAGGTTTTTATTCCTGACAAATGCTGACGATTCAAAACTTTGTATTCTAAAAGTCATAGCAGTATAAATTCTGTTTCAGACAAATATAAGCAGGTACTCTTTGACTTCTCTCATTTTTTGTGAGAAACTGAGTAGCTTAATTATACATACTCTTGATGTAAGCATCAGAATGGTTTCTTGGTTAAGAGCTATAAATCTACCCCTAAGTCACAAATATTCATACACAACTACCCATAAAAGCATACTTCTGTGCAGCTGCATGAAGACATGCTGTCTCAAAGAGAATGGAGGAGTCGATTTGATTTTTCCTTAAAAACTCCAAATGCATTTTCAGAAGGCAGATTAAAAAAAAAACAGATTTCAGAGAAAACAACAGAATGGCATATATACAAAGAAAGTTAATCCAAGATTGGTTCCACAGCCAGACTCACGTTCACTGCATGTGCTTTCAGCTCATTATGCTAAATTTGACTACCCTAATTTAATTTCTAATATATTGACTTGTTTCAACTACCATTCTGGTTTACATAGCTCATGAGAGCCTAAATTTGCAACTATGCAGAATGAAAGCATATTTGGATTGATAGTCCTTTCCAGGTCTTACCTTCCCCACCCCCAATCTTTCACATCTGCTACTCTCAGTAAAACAATTTGGTTATCTTCAACATTCACAAACAGTTGACTGTGTTCAATTCCTATATACAAATGACTTACAGGCAATATTTTCTTCAGGCCACAACGTAAAAACTCATTTCTCAAGTGTATCCTGAAATCAAGATCTTCTGGAGATGTAACAAGGGCATTGATGAGCTGCATACATGCTACCTGTTATCAGAAATATAGGCAAAAACTTTTAGTATATACAGAATGAAAATTAATACCATCCTTGACTATTTCAGTTTAATTATAAAACTAAGTGTCAAGAGATGGATATTATTTATTATGCGGCACACATGCAACACGACCGGTTAATTTAAGCAACATCAAATACTGCCATTTTCATATTGTGCGTGCTTCTGCTATGTCAAAGTTGTATCACATAAAGGATCATACTTTATTTCAGAAATTTATTCCCACAGTACAGTTCCACATTGCAACTCCTTCTCTTTCCCCTCAGTATTTGCCAATTTGAAAACAACCTGTTTTTACAGTAATCAAAAAATTTAAAAAAACAGCAAAACCACCCCAAAACACACCCATACACAAAATAATTCACATCACCAGGTGTCTTTTCTACTCCTGCACAGCACTTCTGCAAAATGCCTGAAGTCTCAGGATACTGGCTAATGCTTTAATTGAACAGCTGTGCACTGTAATTGGTTTACTTTAAAACAGGTAGACAATAGCATAATGCCAAAAGTGCTGATCCACATTAAAAAATTAAAATGGGACTCCAGGGAAATACCAAGTCTGGTAAAAGATGTTAACTGCAAATAGAAGTAGCATTAGAGTAGAAAAAATAAATAAATAAAAATCAATAGCTGCAGAGAAAAAAAGCCAGATAAAAGCACCCTTCCTGTTTTAATTACATTCTCTATTTAGTTTTAATGGACCACCTTATGGAGTCTTAAATTTCTATTAAAACGCTCGTTCAAAGGCACTCCCTTTATATAGCTGCATCTTCAGATAATGTAGTATCATCATGCTCGCTTGAATGATTCTTGTTATTTTACTACTATGACATGACTTAACAAGCCAAAGTACATGTCCAATCTGAAATTAATAGAGAGAAGAGGTGCCATCTGCTATGATTGCTTTTGCCAGAAGAGACTCTAGCTTAATGGCTTGTGCTAATACTTTACAAGTAAAGAACGATTTTGTCAGAAACAAGTTAATGAGTCTTGCAATTGTACCTTTACTGACGTATAAGTGAGGTTGGGGGGTAGTGGGGAGAGGCAGGAATGTTGTGTGGTTGGTTTTGTTTGTTTTAAATCAACAAGGTCATAAAGTAGAAGACAACTTCAAAATGAATTCTTTTGTGATAGCATTAATAAGATTAGAATGTCATTTATAGAAACTTATTGAACATCATTAACTCATCAGCTCTGAAACAAGGAGTACTGACGGTAATCACAGCGTTAGGACAACTATAGTTGACACATATATGATCTAATAATGGAAAAAGGTGTCCCTTCCATGCAGGTATACCTGCCCTGCTTGCATTCTAGTTTTCCGTATCTTTCAGCCATGGTAGCTGAAATACAAATTTTATCAATACAAAATTTGTATAGATACTGTATTACGAGAAGGAAATAAGTCAGTCATCCTTTAGCAGGATATTCAGCCACTTGGTCTCTATGGAAACACTTGCAGTTACCAAAAAAGGCAATTAAAGCTTGCATTCTAATAGCAAACAAAACTCTTGGGCTATTCAGGTGTATACAGAGAATAAAAAACTCTGTCCACTGACACATAAGCAGCAATGAACATGTGACATAGGACATTACTCAGTAAAGATCACCAGCACAGAAGACTGTTTATTTTATTATTTTATAAAAATAATTTTAAAAACTCACTAGATTATCCCTAGAGATGCACCAGTGGCTGACGAAGGGCAGATGTCAAAACACACACCAAGGAACGCACAGTTCTTGTTGACAAAAGCATCAATGATATCCTGCTGCACACTACTAATCTCAAAAGGTACCTTGGCAAAAATGGACACACCCCATCCACATCTGTCATAGTTGTTATGTATCTGAATATTTAAGAGGCTGCATATACTGCTGCCAAAAGTCCCAGCAGTAGTAACACAGCTGTATGTATATCTTAGAAATTTCTTAGAAATGGATGAAATCTGCATGCCTATCCTAAGGAAACAGTATTACATTTTGTAACACAAGGACTCAAAAGGACAGGTTAGCATAAAAAGTAAATTACTACACTCTACCCATAGGGCAACAGCACTGTAGTTCCTGAAGTAATTCTTTTCAATACATGACTTTGTATGAAAACTAAGCACTCCCTGCACAAAGACAGTTAACATTAAGCTATGTGTCTATCTTCAGCTGACTATAAAGCCAATATAGCGAAGGTGAAAGCTATAAAAAAATATACTTGACACTGATCAGTTGTCACTGTGGCTTATTTCTGTTTAATGTACGAGGATGGCTGTGTTAAGAGGATGGCTATGTTGGATGACATTGAGCTTTAAATATCTAAAACTAGCAGTTTTACTCCCACTCAATTTACTTCTCATATTACTAAATGATTAATGAATTATCACTATCCTCACGTCATTAATTTTTTAAAAAAGGTCAACCATTCAATTTACCAGAGATTGGCTAGGATTTAACCTAAGTTGTCATTAACAGGGAGAACGATAACAAGTTACCAAAATCCTTCATAGCCAAATAAAACTTTTGACTGCAGTTCCTAGAAAATTTCACTAGGAAAAAAAAAAAAAAAAAACTTCAAAATGCTTGACTATTTTAAGAAAATCTATGCTTTCTATTTTTTCATTTAGTAATATTACAAAAAGGTGAACAATACTGGAAGTACGTTCTTGCCACAAGTACTTCAAACAGTAAGATACCTGAAGTGTGTGCTCAGTGAAGGCATTCCAGTTGTGGTTCTAAATTAAACTCACTTCAAGAGCACAACACAAACTTGTTCTGTCTTTTTACAAATGTATTACTTCAGTGGAATCAGTTCAAAACCGTAAGTACAGGAGTTTTTCTTTACTTTGGGTGGGGCAAGACTGGGGGGAGGGAAAGGGAGTGTTTAAACAAGCAATGCAACTTAGGAGTACTTTTTCATGCTTCTTCCCTAAACCCAAAAGATATACAGGGAGCACGGCCTCCAAATCCTTAAACTGCAACTTCCTCAGGGCTCCAGTAACAATAACTAAAACATTTCAGAGGACAAACTAAGAGCTGGATTTTTATTGGTCCATTAAACCACGCAAAATTCCCGGACAATAAGATTAAGCAGTGACAAAGATAATAAAATGCTTTCACAGACTTATTACCTGAGCATTGCATCTGGCATCCAAGAAAAGGAATATCTCTAATTACTCTCTTTTTATTAAGGTCAAGACTTTTTAATCCTATTTTTGGGACAAGGAAGTGAATTTCTTGGTTTCACACCATTAACAACTTGAAAATCTGTTATCAGCAGGCCATTTCTATTTATTTTTCCTCTTTTACTGAACAATGGAGTAATAACACTAAAAGATTTTGCTGGTAAATAATTTAAAGGTCATAAAATACAGAGTCTTCTAGTATTTTAGGTTGTTCCTGAAGTATTAGTAAGCATATAAAAAAGTAAACCCACCTGCAGTTGTAAGAATTCATGGTTTTCCAGTCCTTCAACAATGTGAGAAAAACGTTCCCTATTGTGCCTTTCAGCAGCAGTTGTGATAGCACCTAAAAGCTTGTCCAGACTAAGAGAAAGATAAACTGTCAAAAAGCGTACCACAGTCAACTTTCTCATTTTAAAGATACTTAGCCCACTATTTACACAACTCAAGACTTTAGTGCACTGACAGAGAATCTGAATGCATTTATCTACACTTATCCATATAACGTCGAAAACAAACCAAGAACCAAGTGTTAAAATATCTACAAGATTAATGTTGAATAAAAAAAAAAAAAGGTGAATAAATCTCTAAATTATTGTGACATTCAGCTAAGAAACAACCAATGAGAAAAAAATCACTACCTTTGCAAGACTGTGCACTAGGTACTAGCTGACGTGTTTGACATCTGGGAATAATAATAAATTGTCTTTTCAGAAATCAATGTTTTTATCTATTTATTACATACAAGACATGGAGTTTGCCGTTTTTAACCTTCCGTAAACTAAGCCACTCAATAATTCAAAGCAAATGTATGCCAGTTGATTATCTTTGTTTTAAAAAGCTCATGGACATGTGCTACATAACTCCGTAACTTGAACTATTCAAAACTTCAGCTATAAATGTAAACCTTTTGGCCCTGTCAATTTTGTTATGTTTAGGCAGAAGTGATATTTTAATAAAAACCATAAATATATTTATTTCTATATTACTAATATTATCTTCTAAACTAATGAAAAATCTTAACATGTGGTGTCAAATCAGTAATTTTCAAATATAATAAATTAATCTGCTCTCCTCAGGGGAGATGTCCTAATCTCAATGCTCCTCACAGTAATAGCCTCAGTAGTGCCCCATGCTAACACACATTGTTCTAAATTGTCTTTAAATCTGACAGCTTTCCTTGTGGCAATTAAAAGTTCACAATTCCTGATCATACTCATCAGGGATATATGAAATAACTTATATATTCTTTTTTCAGCAGCCATTTATGAACAGTTATGGCTCATTAAGTCTTCTCTTCTCTATAGTAAGCAATCATAGTCCTTTCAGACCTTCCACTTAAGACACCGTCTGTAGATCTCTGCTCATTTACTTTTGTCTGATTTAATATTGGATTAATGCATCAGAACAGGTGAAAGTCTCTTTTCATTTAAACTACATTAAGAAAGTAAAGACTTAACAGGTTACATTTGTTTCTCTAACAAGTTCTCACCTGCGTCCAAACTGACAACTCATGAGCATTCAAAAAAAATTGTTTCAATATCTTACTTACATATTTTCCTCTCCAACAATGCAGATAGCAGAAAGTATTTTCACTGTTTCAGTCATCATGTGTGGTTGCTTTGGATCAATTGCTCTTGATAACAGCAAGAGACTTCTTTCATCTCCTAGAATCCTTTGCAATCCATACTTAAATAAACAAAAAGCTTACAGTGAAAAGATTGTAATTGCCTCGAATACTCATCATCATCTTTGGGCTTCAGATGCTTAGGAATCCTCACCCCCCCCACCCCCCATATGAAGTTTGGCAACACGCTAAAACTTAGCGGGTATTACTGCTTGGGGACACAAGTCAGTCGTCCCGATCTTACATTTGAGGCTTTCTCCTAAGAAAGAAAGTGAGTCAGCTCTTAAGGAAGATACCGTATCTTGTAAAACCAGGTATCCACCAAAAGAGATACCGTATCTTGTAAAACCAGGTATCCTTCAAAATACAAACCAGTTTTTATTTTCTATCTATATCTGAAACACCCTCAACAGTATGAAAAATTTGTTCTTTTTTTTTTTCCTGTAACTGTAACAGCTCCTGGCAGGTCAAAATAATTTTTTCCACACAATGACTGATAGAGGTTGAAATTCTTTTTTGAAACAACTATCTTCTTGTATTTATTGTATATTCTATTTCACTTTCTGTACAACTAAATAAAAAAAAAAAACCTTACACAGTAGCATTATTTTTCATTTTCATTAACTACAGGATAGTTGGTAAATCAGATATCTAATTGTTTGACGTTACACTGTAAGTGTAGGAATAGCGGGGGGAAGCATGTGACCATTTAAGTTTACTTTTCCCACTTCATCAGACAGGCTATTCTGTCAGTGAGATTTTACTAAACTGAGTAACAGTAGTTAAAATTACAAGTTTAACACATCAACTTCTAGAAGCGGTACTCACACTTTGTGAACATGAGTAACCCATGTTAGAAACAAGTTAGAAACAACTTGAACTAGACCAAAGTTTCATCCTTTACCCACTACCTACCAACTTAAAAACTGTAGCTAAAAAGATATTAAATCATACTCAATTTAAAATCAGTTGAAAAGTACATGATATTAATAAAAACAATCATGTATTAAAATCAGAATTTAGAAAGAAATATTTTCCTTTCAATTTCACAGGGAATTAATTTCCTAATTCACTTATCTTAAATCCATACTATCATCCTCTGTTTGCTAAATATTTTACTTCCAAGTATCAATAATATTTAACAAAACTAAGACAAAATGCATATTCAGAAGGTTTATGAACAAGACTCTCAACAAAAAGTTACACTAAGTTTACGACCTACATTTCTAAAGAGTCAGCTGACACTGGATATACAAGCTTTCTTTCCTTTTCTGAGATTCAACATGCTACATAGATCTTGAAGTCAACAAAAAACAACCATGCTAGAAGTATCTGAATTTAAAATATTTCTTACTTTATTGTTCATAAATGCTTTGAGGCACTGGATAAGTTTATGTTGATTCTTCTTATCAATACTTTCCTGCCTTGAAAGGGAGTAGGAAAACAACATAAGTACAAACAATCTTCACAAGCTCCCCTACCCCTCCCTTCAAAAGATCCAAAGTCCTTACTGTTTCTTGTCCAGAAGCTTTTCCAGTACATCCAATAGAAGTCCAAGACCTTCATGTCCAAAATTGTTAACCCAGCTGGAAAAAGGAAGAAAAATGCTTTTAATTTCTTCATCAAATGTAAAACTTGCGAAGTTATGTCTCCAAAACTGCTTGTACATCTCTTCACAGACTCTGCCTTAAGGCTCGCTTCCCAGGAAGACCTGATCAACTATTAAGACAAATGCTTAGTTCCAACAACTAGAAGTTGTTGAGAACCACTGTGAAAGGAGAAAAGATATTGCAGACAGTTGCAAACATTTCACTTATGCTTCTCCAGTGTGCTGAGAACTCCTTTCTCATGCCAACAAGTATTAGCAAAATATTGCTGGTTTAAAAAAAAAAAAAACCCACCACAATTCTTTATTGCTAAGCAAAACCAGCATGATGAAAACTATAGCAGAAATTATTACTTACCTGACTGGATTGCTAGTTAGAGACACTCTCAAAGACTCTAGACAATTAAGGAGCTTTTCCTCTGAAATTCCAGATCGCAATTCATGAATATATTCTTGCGAGGACAGTGTGCATTCATGCTTGCTGTTTTTCAGTCCACCCTATCACAGAAGACAGAATGCTGCTTAATGTTATATTGATCATAGCAGTGTTTAGATGATAACATGTAAGGCCAATATTTCTGCGTGAATTTTAAAATCACCATTTTCACTGTAAAACTATTGAAGACCCCTGACTTGACTTTGATTTGTCGTTAAGTGTTTAATAGTTTAGGTTTTGCATCACAAGGGTAAATATTTTTCTGGAATCTTCTTCACTTCTTTGAGTAACGTGCATGTACTACATCTTGGATATAAAAATTTAATGCCATCATTCAGTTGTATTAACACGTTTAACTGCTACACACTTTCATTTAACATCTACTTCACAACACTGCAGTAGAAACAACCATAAACAGAGACACGAAAACCCCCACACTTGTTATTAAGCTTGTCCGATCATTCCCTGTGTAGCTGTCTTCTGTTTTGAAAAAGCTGTGCATTATCACTATGGACATATCCCAACTCTCAAATTAATTCTCTCTTCTACAAAAGCAAGGAAGAAGATAAGACACTGAAAATGACTTTGAAAAGGAGCTGCTGGCCATCAACTGTTAAATCAGTGTCTTTAAAATCATGCAACTGCATGACTCAATGATTTCTTGCCATAGCATAATTCCATGTTTGACCACTAACAGAGATCTTTAGAGGATCTTGTTTGTTACAGAAGAATCATATGGAAGATTTGACAAATAGCTCATCTCCCTACTGAAGCGTCTTTAGAGAAGAATAACTACCTACATTTCAGTATTAAAATGCCTGATAATCAGTTTTTAGAGCTGTAGTATTCAAAACCATGAGTAATATACAAAACATTTTACCAAAGGGTGCAAACTAATCTTTTGTACAGCTCTGACAAGTTGCAGGAAAGTAGGCTTATCTCAGAAGAGTGGTTACAATTAGTACGCAGCTCCTAAAGCTCCTTAGCTCTAAATGGTCTATTGAAGAGAACCTGATAATGATGTGTCATGGGTGTAAAGGCAGTATGAAAAGTGCCTGACCTAGAATAGGATTTATATGTAGTTGGTTTTACTTGTATCAGGAACTTCGCTGATACTGTCATCTTCTAATTGTCTCTCTTCCAAAAAGTTACACTTTTTATGAAGTTTCTGGTTTGCTCTATTCAAATTCTAACCATTTGTTTTCCAAAAATGGCACTAAGTATGGCTAATGACAAAATGACTTGTCTACATTTAAGTTAATGATTTTGACCTACATACATTCCAGTATTAATTCATATAACAGAGCTATGTAAATGTTCACAATGTACTTTCAGATTGTTTGTCCTCACCTCAACAAAACAAAAATCTGATACAGATTGTGAATGCATTAAGACAACAGTGTCCTCTGGACTGTGTCAACTTTGAAGATGTTTCTTGCTGACATGCATAGCACCTTCAGCTGGACAACGCATGCCATCGAAGGACCAAGACAGACATAAAGATGAGTAACTAGGATATAAAGGAACTACAACCTGTCACTATCAACCTCCTGAACAAAGAGATGCCCTTCCACCGAAGGAAAAAGAAATAAATGGGTGGAGGTCATCTTTATAGGAGTAGGAACTGACTTTAAAATCAGAGAAGTATATTAGCGCTACCTATTAGAAATCATAGTAGTACAGAAAAATCATCACTCTGAAAGACCGTAAGGTAAAGAACTAGAAAACAGGAACAGCTTTATGCCATTCATTGCATTGGATAGAAACCAAAAAAGATTATACGTTTAACTAATATACGCCATCTACACAATACTGGATACAGTTTTTGTCATTTCAGACAACAGCTGTTCCCTGGATACAGTTTTTGTCATTTCAGACAACTTCTAAAACCCTAAGAGTAAAAGAAGAAAACAGAAGCAGTGCTGTAAGCCACAAAATCTATAAAGAGATGAGATAACGGAAACTTCCATAAAATGCCATTACATGTTAAGCTAGACCCTGAAAAGCACTCTAGAATGCAAGATGTATTTGTTTTTCCAAAAAGGTTATTGCCTGTGGTTAGCCCTTCCACTGTAGTCTGCTGCAAGCTCCAAAGGAGATACCTATTCAGATGAGGCATTTAAGGTCTTTGCTATGTTTTCTTTCATATTTAAACCAAGGTGTACTCTTGCTGCCTCCTCTTTCTATGCGTCGAGGACATTAGTGAGTCTCCTCTACTCTATCTAGCCCCTTGTTTTCAGAAGACCTATGACTCCCTCAAAACCAGTTAAAATAGGTTAAAAGTTAGAGGAATTGGCAGCACCATCGCCTAAGCCTCCTTACCGTGCCTTACGGGACAGGCATATGTCTCCATTGTACGACTAAGCACCTTAACTGCAGAGCAATAAGGAACCACCTCTTCTTCCTTTTTTCCCCTCCTCTTCAAAACAGATGATCACTAAAGGTGGTTCATAAAAATCCATTCTCAAAACCTTTCACCCAAATACTCCAATTCAAGCTGAGAATTCTCTAGCATAACAGGATTACTTTCTGTTATTTTCTGCAATCAACTTTTCAGTCTCAATCCACTCTCACCTCTAGCCATGCTAACCCGAGTGCTACAACCAGGTGCTATTTCTTTTATTTTCCTATTCAAAGAGAGTTTGATTCGAATACTATTTTTAAGTAATGCTATGCCTTTACATGGATCAGATTCTCATGTATACACTTCTCATTTACTCTGAAGTACAAGGTCTCAGTGAAAGTTATGCTTTATGTGAGAGCATCTAATAAAGATGAAGGCAAAAGCAAAGTACAAAGAAACTCAAGAGAGTTAGGTCCCACACCAGAACTTTCAGAGATTAAATCAATGCACAAGATCAAAAATCTTAGAAATTACTTTATGACCAGTTACCTTCACAGTATTACAATTAAGAAATAGAATTATTCATTGATGACAACTCAAATGAAAGCCTGGACCACACATTTAAAATCCTTCTCTGCAGAAGATAGAAGTGATGAAGTTTTAGTGAAAAACTAAGCTTAAGGGAACTCCTGGAAGTGTCACAAAAAAACCCAAACAAGTACACAAAAGAAAAACTAGCTTGCTTTCGCATTAAGGAGGTAAATCTAATCAGTTCAAATCTGTGTGTAGGACACATTTCAGGGTTTAAGGGACAATAGCGACAGAGAGACAGGACTGACACCTTATAGTGCAGGATATAGTGAAAAAATAAACTTCAGCATAGTCTTCTCCCTACACAAACTTTGTTTTAATACTTAGAAAACCAGGCAACAATTAAATATTTTAGATATTTTTATTTCATTTTATCTTACTCTGACTCCAGGTGATTTCAAAGTTGTTAGCTAGACAAAGAAATTCCTCATCCAGGACCTTCGTAAATATTAGAAGGGACTTAACAAATGTCCAGCTTTATACACTAAGATGTGCCACCAGAGGCCCGTAAACAAGCTTAAGACCCAATATCTAACAAAATGGCAAAGCAAAAGCGTTTTGCTTTCCATGGGGAATAAGCAGATATTCTACCTACTTGGTAGTAAAGAACTGTGGAGCACACCTGAGCTAAATGGATGGGCTGTAACAGTTAAAATACAAGATCAGAAAAACCTGCACAAACTACTCCTCTTTGAGGCACCAGACAATTCAGACCTCATTAGGTCTTAAGCTAAAGCCAAGTTCAGCTGAAGAAGTTATAAGTATATTGCTTCCATGAGACAGTGTTTACTTCAGTGAGAATGCTGGCAGCCAGTACATTGAATAGAAATCTCGCAGTATCATAAGTGGTTGCTTCTACCATTGGGGGAGGGGGGGGAAATCACTCTTTAGACAGAAACAAGTAACTGCTACCAGCATCATTATTAAATAAGTGGAAGTAATAACTTATACTTTCCCCCCTGCCAATGACTAACTGAAGAGTTTTTGCATACTCCCTATTGATACAATTCTGTTTCTATCTCAAGCAAAGAAACCACTATATTTTAATTAGAGTATAATAACAAAGTCAGATAAGTTGTTTGGGGGAGGTGGGGGTGGGTTTGTTTTTAGGAAAGCAATAAAAGCATTTTCAATGATTTTTTTTTTTTTTTAAGCCACATATACTCTAGTTGTTGTACATTTGACTTGGAAAAGCAGTATCCTTGTTCAAGCTATGAGGAAACACTCTACCAGCTCCTGAACTAGAAATTGGAAGTTTACACAGTTCATATCTGCTTCACCCTGTAAATATCAGCCAAACACACTAATTCAATCCATTAAGAACAGAACTAACAAGCTAATCCTACTGTAGACATCTACATTAATGCCTTACAGATAAACAGATACACAGCTGCCATTTCAGTGCAATTATCATTGTCTATAAAAACAAGGAAAGGTTACCTTGCAGGCAGCTAAAATGACAAGCGGGCACCCATGCTTGAGATCCCAAGTAAAACTCAAATAAGTTAAAGCTCTAAACTCCCCATTAACAGGCAAACCTCTTCTCTGCAATTGTCACTACAACCCAACAGTACTAGCATCAACAGCCCAAAACTCTTCTGCTCCCTAACCACAGTAAATCTGTAAATCTTCAGGAAAATAACCACATATGCAGGCAGATGCAATCAACTCCCAAGGGATGAATCCTATAAAAACATATACTGAGAAGCACACCAAGATACATGCATTCTTTAAGCAATAATATACAGAAGCCATACTCTAAGAGGGACATTTCTTATTTTACTATTTTGCAAGTTATCTGTGCAAAAGCATGCTTTTAAAGCATAACTATTCTTGCTCTCCATCAGACTCTGAATTAAAAGGCATGGGGAAAAACACAGATATTAGAGTTTCTCCACTACCAATTCTGCATATACCAGTTTCCTTTATAAAATAATCTCTCCACAAAGCAGCTGTTCAGGCTAATTCATATCATAAAGAAATTACATGGCAGCAGGAATTATTTGAAACTGGTTTTAATGCACTGAACTGGAGAGTTAATAATTTTTCCCCTCAAAAATCAAATACCTTTAAATACCTTCATTGTGCTTATGTATTTTCTCAATCAGCATATGAACCCGTACTGTGTACAAAACTAAAAAGTACTGGTGAATACAGACAGAAAAGTCTGTTTAAAGACCACTCTGAATAAAGCAAAGCCAACAGCAATTTCTTTATCAATATGTGCTACATCCTTATATATTTAAAGTACATCTGAGGTAATGATTAGACAGTTTTAAGTCATAGGTTGCTCTTCATTTTTTTACTACAAAATAGAAATACTGAATAAAACCTAAGTAGAAAGCCTTGCAGTACCTGAAAAGCCTGCTTTGGCTGCAATCAGAAATAAAGTCCACCCATAATTAAAAAGTACATGCTTGATTTCAGCCATCATTTAAAATGTACATGTAATTAGTCCCAAAAAAATCTTTTTTTTCCAGGAAACAAAAATTTGCCGAATTCAGTCCAACAAATTAAGTCCCAAATACTTGTTAAAAAAAAAAAAGAATCACTAAATTCAACCATGACTTAACATGAAATGTAGCTGAGCACTTAATACGAGAAGTTATGCTGCTAGCAATCTCATCTTATGCCTATTAATTGACCTTCTGAATCCTCTATGTTAATATTATTCTCACACTGATATCCAGCAGCTGACATTTCCACAATAAACTATGAATGTTAACAATTAGGACATTAAAAAAATCCACATCTAAACAGAACGAAGTAAGCCAAATAGTGTAAATTTAAAGTTTCGAGTAATTGCCTTCAATAAAAAGCAAGAAAAGTCTAAATTATATTTGTTGCTCATGACGAACAGATGAGTTCTCAGTGAGTCTGAAGTATTTAGAAATAGATTCCTGAAAACTTAAAAACAGATCCCTCAAAAGTGCAATCAATGATCTTATATTGGTAAGATAAACATGATTGAGATAGCTGATAATTATTTTGATAGAAACAAGGATTCAGTTATGCCCACTGAACTTTTAAATCCAAGATAAAAGTCCAAAATATTCCAGCCTAATCTCTAAAAATAGAAGTGTATTCATAAGGAAAAAAAAAACAAACTATCATGTTCATACTCACCGGAACTTTACTTCCGACTATCTGCATGCAGTGGTCAGCCAAGAGAGGTTATTGTGTAAAAAAGATAATAATAATAATACATAAATAAACACAGCAAAGTACTTAGTAGGATGTAGCATCACACAATCTTTTCAGTGTTTAATCATTAGTAGTAGTTACATTCTTTTATTACTTTATCAAACTGTTTAAGAGTTACAGCTTCTCAACAGGAAAACAGTAGTTCCACTGTAGAAGAAATAATTTGAAACTCTTATGTTCCGCTGCTGAATCATCAGTATTTTACACATTTACAAACAAATAACTAAATACCTAGCTTGACATCTACATCTTGAAAGATTAAGAGGTATGCCATTTTGTTAAAATTATCAGGTCAGATATTTTATATATGACACTGAGAAAACTACAGAAAAAACTAATGGCATACTGATTTCGTTGTACATATAACAACTTCATTTATCATGGGGCTTTTGATCTATTTAGATGATGTCATCACTGAATTTAATTAAGTTTTCATAATCAAAAACATAGCCTACAGTTATAAATCTAACTTGCATTTCAGAAAATCTCATGTGGCATTTTTCTTCAACTGCTCAGTATGGATGCTTTTAATTACATGGATAATTAAACAGTGATTTACTGAATGACATCTTCTCTTTTTTACCATGGAACAGCATCTCTGCATATTCATGAACAAGAAGTTGACTTTACACAAAAAAAACTCTGCAGAAAGGCAGCACACCTCTGCCCGGTTCTGTTCTATCACTTTGCACAAATGACCATGTTCCTGTGAACACCAGGACTATGGACTTCTGCCCAAATATTGTAGGCCTTTCCTTGTCAGCTATTTGCTGCAATCTGATAGCAGCCAGTTTATTGAATAACCACTTTTATCTGAATAAGAGCCTGAGACAGTATGATTTTGTTCTGGGATCTGAATTTGATTGTATCTGTTCAGCCTCTGCCGGCTTCATTTTCTACTCTTATCTCTTCCATTATTCTTTTAGGAAGTCTTTCAGAAGACTGAAGTCCCTGCAAGTCTTTCACAATCACCTCTTCTCTCCTCTTCCTGACGAGGCTTCCTCTAGAAGCACAAGATGAACTGTCATCACCAGACAATCTCCTTTCCTAATTTACTACCTTCTTCTCCCACCAATGTTCAACTCATTCAGTATGACAGGTCACCAAGTTCAGTTCTGAAACAGAATTCTGAGCCATTTCCATTTCCCAAGTATAATTTCCATGGTCAACAATCTTTCTCTTCAAGTGAGAGAAGGAATCAGAAGCACCGATAATCACTTCACATGAAAGCATCCAGCTCATTAGCTTCTATCCTTCCTCCATCCCCCAAGGAAAAGGAAAGCTTTTTTTCGTCCCTTGAAAACCAAGGTTTCTTTCTCACTTGGAACTCTGAAGACAGTACAGTGTTTCAGAAAAGCACGGTCAACATGCTGCAGATGGCACACAAGGGAGAAAATGAAGCACCAAATTTAAAAATAATTTGGTTAAGACAACATCAGCAAATGAGATTGATATTTTCAAATGAGTGGAGAGAGCTCAAAAGCCTAACTAAAACAAACATGAAATGAACTAGAAGAAAAGTCACATCAACTGTTAAGTGTGCTTTGTGAGCTCTAAGCAGAAGAAAAGGTCCAAGTATTTTCAGTATAAAAAAGGAAGACATGACAATTATCTGTGACCAAAGAAAAAGGTAGAAAATTTTAAGAAAGATCGTTTTGAATGTGATCAGCATTTTCATGGAAGACAAGCCTGAAGATGGCCTGAAGAAAAGAAAGTTTGACAATTCATGATGCAGTAAAAATTGGTTAGGGCTTGAATTCAATTAAGTAGAATAGTAGTTTAACTAAACAGAAGACAAAATTAACAGTGAAAATGAGGTTTTGCTTTATTGTAAGATCCCAACCAACATTTTACAATTGCGCTCTACTTTTTATATTTTTTAAATTGGTTAAGATGCTAGCTATTTAAAAGCTAAATTAGGGTAACACACTATGGAGACGTCATTCATATTTCTGAACAATCTTAAATTATTCCATTCAAATGCTGTAATTCAATTGCAAGGAGGACTTACTGAAGCACACAGACTTTGATACGAGTCCTTTTTCCATTAGGAAAAACATTTTGCATATGTATAAAACATCCATACTGACGCTGACTTAAGTTCAAAGTGCATATTCATGTATGAGGACATTTTGGGATTTGATTTTTTTTTTTTAAATTGTTAGTACATTTTTGCAAATGTATCCCCAGTTCTGTTAAGTTTCCCATGCTGCAGCGCATATGGTGGCAGTAATGCAATCTGTTAAAATTTTCAGCAGTTAGACATGCAATGGTAGCCATGCTTTTCTTACTCAGCTACAAAATTATGGTACTTGAGGCAGCTACATTTCGATATCAATATATGTAAGAGATCACCATCGTCCAGCTACATTTTGGGAAAGAATTGCAAGTACTTCCATTGTGAAAGTTTCTACTGCTTCAATAAAATATTTTTCCTTACAAAGAAAAAAATTAAGATTTAACACTGATCATCAAGTGAAGACAAAAATCTTACAACACGTAATCAATAGTTCCCAAAAATAGTTTAAGTATATTAACAGGAAATTTCATTTATTCACTGCATAAGCTCGAATAATTCTCCAGTAACTTGTATGTTTAGCTAGACCATGCTTTAAGCACTGGATTCCTTCCAGGACAGACTGAAGAACTGTGGATTTTGTTTAAGATAAACTCATGCAGGAACATCACTCCTCTCAGAAACGTAAATCACCCTTTTCACATTATAATGCAAGTTTTTCCTCACTTAAGTTTATAATGTTCAATGCAAAGCATTTGCATTTAATAATTGCATGTCATTGTAGCTTTAATTTTTTGAAATCTAACTCTGCAGAGCTGATTTTAAAGGTTAAAAGAAAAACAAGTCAACTCTACTGCTTGTCGTCCATGCTTATGGATTCATTAGGCAAACACCGACATAATCTTATTTGCCAGTTTATTTCACTAAGAAACAGATTGTTATTTCATGTTATCTGTATTTAGCGCCCAGACTCAGCTCTGTAGAACTGCTAGCAGTACTACCGTTATGTATTTGAACAATTATTCCACACATCGTCTTCATTTCCAGTAACCTTTTATTGCACACAATAACTTAAGTGTGAAAAAAAGATGAGATTCATCCTAATCTCCAAAGAAAATCATATGCATTACCTAATTTTACTGAAGAACTATGCTGACAGCAAGTTTTATCACTTGAAGCACACTGCTGCCCCTTGGATACACAAAGCTACCCCCCCACCACCACTTCTCCCCAATACTGCAATACATTCACTTCCTCAGAACTCACCACTAGATTCATTAAAATTCTTTATACAACAAACAGTGGCACAAATCAGGACAAAACCTATTTCTAGGGAAATCATAACATATCTCTCTTTCTCTCTGTTTCATCCAACATTCATGAATTTTTGTGTCATATTCTCCTTTTACATGGTAAGAACTATATTTGCCATAGTTGATTTTTAATACACAAGAAGCATCACTGTTGTATTTTATAACTAATTAGTACTAACAGTCCCGCTACTATTAGTCCCACTGCAGAAAATAAATTGCAGCTCTTCACTACTTGAAATTGTATTTCTCCACCCCAACAAATGTTGGGGCACCCAGTGGTTCTCTTACACTTCTGGCACTCCAAAACAGACAGACTTCAAAAATTCTACATGAAGGATGCATCAACTAAGGGTTAATCAATCAACTTAAGTACAGAGAATGATCAACATGAATGAAAGGTCTGAATATATTTTTTTCTACTCAAAATATAATTTGAAATTCATTTTAAAATCATCTTATCACTAAAGGAATCATTTTATTTACCTTCAGTACGTTTCTTAGCAAATATTTAATGCAGTCTCCAAGCCAGCTACAGTACTCAACATATTCAAATTAATCTAAAAGACTGACTTTACTTCAATGTTATATATTTTCAGTATTTTAATTCCCTGTTTCTAACACTGCAAATTGTACATCCAGTATGTATGTCATTACTAAAGCCATGAACACATGCTATCCCTTCCAAGCACTTCTGGTACCAAAAATTCATACGATTAATTCCACAGAAATATGCTTAGGATCCATCCATTACTCTACATCACTGGATTTGCAATTTCTTGTGGTTTATGAGAAAGCATCAAGTTCTTACATTGCCCAGCAACTGAAATACAAACTAACCCTTCAGACGCAGCTGCAAGCATTTAGAAGTATATTAGTAAGCACAGATTTATTATTTTTTTTTCCTACCACTCTTAGAAGATAAATCCAGACAAAAAATTGAAAGCTTCAAGCTTGAAAAACATAACACTCACAAAGCTAAGCTTCTTACTTTCATCTGTCTTGGAGAGGTGACTACTTACAGATTTGGCAGTTGCAGAAATGTATTGGACAACCATCTCACGTTTTGTGGTCAAGTCTTTATCTCTTAAAGGAGCTTTTCGTTCTTCATTTAGATTCATGTCTTCCTGTAAAGAAACAGACCACACAACATCAAGATTCTACTTCATGCTTTTTACTAGTCTTTGTTATTTTTACACTCCTTTTCTTAAATAAATAGCTCATTTTTCAACAAACAGAAGTGACTTTTTCCAGCTTATCTGCGTTTCAGTTTGTTTAACTCTGAGCTACCCAATTTTCTCATTTAATTCTGTCACTTCAAGTGTTCACTGTTTTCAAGACTTACCCCAAATTATAATTGCATCAAGGGTAGTTACCATTAGTGAAATTTGGCTCAAAAAAAAAAAACCCTAGAGAACAAAACAGAAAAGTTCTACACCTTAAGTTGATCACATAAGTGTTAACTCTTGTGAAGTTCCTGTGTTTTTTATAAAATCTTATCACAAGGGACACCATTCCTGTACCATGTAATCAGAAGGCTGTTACTACACAGATTATTAGCTTGTGGCAGGGGTAGATGTGAATGCGTTCCAACTGATGTATTTAAAACAAACCTAAAAATCCAAATATTCTGCTAGATTAACTCTGAAGATGCCTGTTTCAACCTAATAATCGATTATATACAACATGTAGTCATTACTAGTCGCGACTAGTCTTGCCATTAAAAGTCAAAGTAACTTCAGATTAGCAACTGAGACCAGTAAATGTTACTGTAATAACTTACTAGCTAACAGCTTTTTCAAAGAATTATTAGTCTCTGGAAGCAGACCTATTGTCTGCTTCAATTAACATTACTTGGAAAAGTTAAAAATTAATCCCTTAATCTAACAAGCAAATCAAGCAAGTATTAATTAACACTTATCCAATCTTTCAAAAGAGATTCACAACGTCATTGAACAGAGTAGAGCTACACAATGGAACGGGACATTTCTTAGGCCATACTGACTGTATGTAAGTTTACAACATTTTTCAAGAATGATACAGAAAACTATTTCTAATAATACTTGAAAGATTGCATTTCCTGATACTTCATGTATCAACACCGATGTGCATGGCAGAATTAATACGCACCTACTTCAAAAGTTTGTTTCTGTATTACTAATAGAAAAGCTTGCTTGTGAGTAAAATCACAAACCTTGACAAGTGATCCTAAGATAGAAAATATTCAAGACCATACAAAAATTCAGCTTTCTATACATTAAGTTTTTATTAATGGAAATGACCATTTCCCAAAGGTATTTACTTAAGTTTATTAAAAACGATCCTTCAACAGCAGTATCTAACAACTGCAACCAAGGTCTATAGAGGTTATCTTAATGAAGCAATCAACAGCTTAAGATTTTTATTTTTGGCTTTTTGCCTTTGTTTTCTCTGTAGAAGTAGACCAAGTAATTTAAACATATATAATACTAGCATTCTATGAGTTACTCAATTGTTTATGTGCCAGTTCAGACAGGTCTATCAGGCCTATGCTATGCTATGCCCTCCCAAATAGTTAATACTTCCAAAATGACATCATTTGAAAAATCACTACTATATAATAAATGCTAGCATGAGAACAAATTAAAACCTCATAAAACAACGTAGCACATCATCTTACCATCATTTTTTCAAACAGATCCATAACTTCTTTTTCTGATAAGTTCATGCAACGCTCATCAACAAGCACCTGGGCAAGAGGGATTTCACTTATAGAAGGTTGAGAGTCAATAGGATGCTGAATGAGAGGCTTCTCTTTTTTCACTGCTGATTTTCTGAAGCTTGTTATTCTGTCACGCTGCAAAGACATCCATTTAAAAATTAGCAGAAATAGAAATACAGGAAAGCAGCCAATTACATGGCAGTAATACACACATTTTTAGTTAATCCAAGCAGCAGAGTTAAAACTCAAACTGAACTGTAAGTAAAAATACCCTAACATTCAGAGATTACTTTTCATCGAAAGACAACAACATTTAAGGTAAATTCATGACAGGTCACATGCAAAAGGAATATAACTATTTCTCACAGTTTCAAAAGTATACCATCTATGTTAAACTCTTAGCATTTCAAAGTCTTGAGTTCATCTTCTCACATTACTCCCTAATTATCCTGATAGTGAATAAATATGGTACCACAAAGGTAATGTCCAAGCGTTCCTTCACCTGAAGAGCTATAAGTCTTTGGAGGACAACTGAAAAAGCCAGCGTTGGGAAGGAGGTACTCACAAGTTCATCAGGCTTATAAAAAAATCCTGCTAAAGTAAAATAAAGTTTGTAGAGGAATTAATGCTCCAAGTATACAATTCCTTGAAGTGTTTTTGAGTACGGACTCCTGAAATTAGTGCATAATTTTAAAAAGCCAGGTAATGGATTACTCACATAGAAGCAGCCATCCATAGTTATATACACATAACAGACATTAGTGAAAGCATATCATACAGTCTGCAACGAAGTTTAACAAGTTAAGGCTGACTTGTTTTATGCCTTATACCAAACCCCCACCTTTTTTTTTTTTTTAAAGCATGCTTACTCAGTTAATTTGTTAATATTGGAAACAACCAACAAGAGCACCTTCCTTATAAGGCCATTTATTACTGCTTTATTAATATATAACTCTACTCTGAATAGAGTAAGAATTTTTTTATTTAATAATACTGTCTTTAACTATATATATATGTAAGTTCATTTTGAGAACGTTATGTCTATAGCGATTTTTCTAAATTAACTGTTTGCATCAACAAATACTAGTGTATTTGTTTCAGGCATTGAACAGCCTTATGAAGATGTGCTTTCATCTAACAGCAGCTTATGTAGGGTTACCAGTAACATTCACAGCAGTTACTGCAATCTCTACGAAGACATGTAAACCAACATTTCTATTTTCTAGAATTAAACCACCTCTGTGAGGTGTGAAAAGTTTAATGGAGTATTTTCATTTGTAGGAAATTTGGATTCATTTTAGTCAGTCAGTCATTTAGTCCAGTCAGGAGTGGAGAAATTGGACCAAGTGCTGTGGAATATGGGGAAGAAAGGTTCTTTTATTTTTCTTTTTTTCTTTTATTGTTTTGTTTTCTTTTTCTTGGTTTGTTTTGCTGTTGGGTTTGTTTTGTTGTTTTTTGAGATCCTACGAGACTACCTTAAATTTCTGAAGGGAAAGTATCCCTAGATAAGCTGCATTCCCTTTGAATTTCTTTAGAGGTTTTTTTGGTTTGTGTTTTTGACGGGAGGGGGTTTGGGTTTTCTTCTTCCTTAGAAGTCTTACATTTGTGGACAGAAACACATTACCTACAAGGATACTGTTAACGTCTTTAACAAGGCAAGAATTTTACTTTAATCCCATTTTTTCTTTCTTAGAATAGTTTACATTACATTTTTTGAAATTAAAATTAGGGCATAGCCTACTGAAAAGGCCAAAGATGACATAATGCCTGAAAGGCAGTATCCAAAACTAGCCAATATACATCAAATGCAGTTTTACTGTTCACTTACATTGAAATGCCCATTCAGCAGTCACCAAAAAAAAAAAAAAAAAAAATTTAAAATCAATTTCGCCATACTGTGATCTGTTTCAAGTATACCTTATTAACAACAAATTTGTTTAATCAGATTGCAACGGGGAGATCAGTTTAAAACCATAAGTGAATCTTCTACATGATTACTAGACAATTTCTTCATTTCAGACATGTAAGTGATGATTAACTAAGTGGCCAGGGTGGCTTAACTATTATACATAGAAAATAAAAGTGTATAATTCTACTGAAATCAATTTTGATATGTTTCTGTAGAAATACTTTACAACAGGTTTCAAAGTATTCAGAATTATAAAGTTAGTGCTACTGAATACAAACTTGTTGTTTGACATATAGTACACACTTATTACCCAAAATGGTTCCACTTGAATCATGTGGCAACTAACTTTGAAGAACCACTGCAGATCCTTTACTGTTAAAAAGAAGGTCAAAAGAAGTAACACTTGAACTGTTGAGTAACAGTTTCAACATATCCACAGTATTACTGAAGTGTTTAGAATGTGGTCAATGAAGCTTATCCAAATAGAAATCACTAATTACTCTTCTTCAACTGAAGTTACAAATGAAGATCTTTAGGTATAGTAACTCAATTTTCCGAAATCTAATCCTTAATATCCTTATAAGAACATGTTATATTGTCCACAACATTTGAAGTTAAATAGCATGCAGCGTGGAGTTACCATTGCAAATTAAGATGTTACAAAGACCTTACCACATCATCTGCCAAAGTTTTTATTTGAATATTCTATTAAAAAAAAAAAACACACACACAAATCAAAGAAAAAAAAGACAATGTTACCTACTGTTTCAGAATAAAATAGTCTGTATTTCATGTATTCTAACATTAAAAAGCACTTGAAATTTCAGTAAGTGTTCTAACAAAACTGCAGGTAAAAGAGCATGGAATCTACTGCATTTTGTGTGAAAAAGTAGGCTTGCATCCCATTTCACCTTGTCTTTTGACGATTTAACTCATGAACCTGTAACCTGTATAGCTCTAGCACCCCCACTATTTCATAAAAATGCAGTAGGATCTCTTACAAAGCTTTCCAAAACAAACATGAACTACTGGACTTCAAACTGAGTCAGCAGATAGCTATATAACATTCTCAGTTTTGACAGAGTTTTTGAGACTGAGAGTTGAGGAGAATTTCCTGTGCCCTGGCTTCTTGAGCCTTCTGCCAATTTCTCCTTAACAATGAGTAATGTAAATGGATAGATGAACTGGTTAAAGCCAGTGTACTGATGATGCACAATCCAGTCGCTGCTACCTCTCCCTCCCTAGTACCTTCTCACTTTTTCCTTAACAGCAGTAAAATCCTACTGACAGAGATCACCAACATTACATTTTTATTCACGGCCAAAAAAGCAATCTATATTGCATACCAATAATCATATCAAGGAACCATTCAGTCAATAAACATTGCTCAATTTACACCAAGCAGTCATGAATAGGTAATTAAGGTCTAGAACTTCAGGGGCCGGGGGGGGGGGCGGCAAATCCGGGACAAAAAGAACTGCTGTACATGAAAAAGTGTGGTAGTTGATCCATAACGACACAGCCCTGCAAGTCACTGGTTAGGAAATAGCGACCCTATTTTCTTGGACAGCAAGGTTTCAGATTCCTTGGTTATGCTTTCACCAGCCAAAATGATCAAGATGCTTCTAGTCAATATCCCATACCACTGTGTATTGTTAACACAGTGGATGAGTTCAATGTTACTGGAAGTGAACTGATAACTGTTCAACATACACCACACAATATTTTTACTTCCCCTTGGTGGAAGATATGCTCCTTCTAATTCTACTTTCTGTCTCTTGGCTACATTTGTCAATATTGTATTTCTGAAACAAAGACATTTGCAAGACTATTCAAATAGTGGAGGAGGCATCAAAGGTGGGAATGAAGGGCAATGTGTTCATACTTTAGAAGTATAATGAAGATAAGCATTCAGAGGTATGCAGGACAGTGTGGTGGATTGACCCTGGCTGGCAGGTCAGTCCCCACCCAGCCACTTGCTCATTCCCTTGCAGTGGGATCAGAATCAGAAGTGCAAAAGCAAGAAAAAAAATCATGTGTTGAGATAAAGACAGTTTAACAAGTGAAGGAAAAAAAAATAGATAAAGAAACAAACGATGCAAAAGCCATCACTCACCACCAGCAGACCAATACCTACCCAGCCTCTGAGCAACTGCTACTTTGGAAAAAACTCCTCCTCCCCACCCCGCCACCCCTGAAAAAAAAATAGATAAAGAAACAAACGATGCAAAAGCCATCACTCACCACCAGCAGACCAATACCTACCCAGCCTCTGAGCAACTGCTACTTTGGAAAAACTCCTCCTCCCCCACCCCGCCACCCCTGGTTTTATTGCTGAGCATGACATTATATGGTATATATGGAATATCTCTTTGGTCAGTTTGGATCAGCTGTCCTGGCTGTGCCCCCTCCCAACCTCTGGCCCACCCCATCCTACTCCTAGGGGGAGGCAGGGAGCACACTAAGAAACAGTAAGCTTTGACACTGGATAGGCGGTGTTTGGTGACCAAAACAGTGTTGATAAATCTAGAACACGGCACCATACAGTTTGTTATGAAGAAAATTAACTCCATTCCAGCCTGACCCAGTACAGACAGCTAGGATAAAATCTTTTTCTCTTACTACTCCAGATGTTGACACCAACCTTTCACCTTCCTAACTGCCATATCTCAAACCTCTTCCTTACAGCTACATCTCTCCTGTATTTTCGTTACCTGGACTTAGTATGGAGTTAAAAGAGGAAGCAATACTCTAATCCTGAAATGAAAACTAAGGTGTCCTTACTCTGGTAAACAGACCTTTTATTTTTAATGGAGATTATTGAGCAAGAAGTCCAAATGAAGTAAAGACTAACTATGACTTCAACCCAGAGACAGCTACGTAAGCAAGAAGTTCTAAAACTCTGTATCTGTTTTAGCAGTCACTTGTACTAGAAATACTTTTTTTCCTCCTTCTCATTTAAGTACTGTCAATCTCTCCCAGAACCTGGAACAGGATAATCTACTCCATCTCTACATTTATATTGCATTTGTCACTCAAACTCCTCTGGGCAAAATACAGAATACTAAAGCAAAATACCACACAGCATTTTTTCAGACATCTCAAGCTCACTTCCCAGATCTCCTTATGGCGCATAAACTATGCTGTTGCCAGTAGCTACTCAAGATAAGCAACACATTTAACAGGTAGAAGAGAAACTGCAAGTAGCTGGAGGCAAAGGCAAGGTAGTTATGTACCTGCAGATTCCCATTGACACACAATTTTGACAGTCTCTTATACTAACAAAGAAGTCACACTTCCAGTCTGATTTAAGAACATAAACCACAACTAGTTTACCTCCCCAGGAAGAAGTTTAAGATATCGCAGTTTTTGTAGTCAGACCTCTAGCATTATTCTTTCAGCCATCTATAAGACAGCCAGAGCACCACAAGAAATCAACCCTTTCCTAGCTTGTTAAAGACACTAACTCCCTGATTTTAGAAGCAGCCCAAAAGCAAAGGTTTTGCAAAAATACCTATAAATCATTTGGAGATGAGGGATATCAAATTATTATTTATATATCTAGCACACATACAATTTAAGACAACAGCTTATCATATCTCTCTCCTAGTTTTTAATATCAATGCAAAGCATGGAACTTCATCAACTCCTGTATCAAAGGACTATTTCCTACTGATTTACTTAGTTAATCACTTAGAAGACCTAAGTGACAGAGCTTCTCCCTTTCAAATGTAGTCTTTCCAGTCCATCAATTTCTATTTACTCCTCCCAATTTTAGTTTACTGTAAGTATCCCACTACTTGCATAAGTACTGACAGATCATGACAATAAGGCACACAAAAATCATAGCATATACTAATGCAACTGCATCGCATTATTCTTTTATCTTAAAAGGTCAGTCTCAGCCATGTTAATATTCAGAGTAATTGAAATCTCTCACATAAAAACAGTGGACAGATTTTCACCACAGTTCACTACATTTATTGGCATAAAAATCACTATTTCCTCATCCAAGCTCAGTTCAGGCTACTGCAGTAACAATGTCAACGTTCAAAGAATTAAATGACTTGAGATGATTGCATTAACTTTTAATGCAAAACTTACAGTGTCTATTTTTTTTTTAATCTTTTTCTAACTTATGTATTAATAAAACCTTCCAGATCACTTGAGCTGGACATGAGTTGTACATTAAGGTGCATTTACATGGGTTGATTGATCTTTCCATTATATTTAAGTATTACTTTGCCATGTTCTTAATTGTTACAGTCAAGACTCTCACTTCCACAACAAAAATAAAATCAAAAGCAACTCACAGTTTACCACATGTATAATGAAACAATGTTCAGCTGGGTAACTTCTAAACTTAACAGCAATTTTCACTCCACGGCACACCACTCAGGCAAATCATGGTAGCTGCAATACCCACTTCTGCACACAGGCTACAACTTCAGATAACAGCTCCAACTGCTGCTAGCAATCCTAATTTTCTAAGAGTAAAACAGAAACTTGACCTTCTCTTTAACTTTCTTGGTTTTAAACTAAGATGATATGACTGTTTTCTAAAATTTACCTGGACTACAACACCTGCAAAAGACTTCGTAAAACTTGGCTCAAGGATAAGTGTTTTTTAACTGGCTGTAAATAAATTTGCATGCAACCAGGAAGGGAGTAACTTCCCATATGAGTACCTGAACCAAAGGAATTTAAAGGGACAAAACCCAAAACTGGTTAATATCTGAAGTACAAAAAGTTGTTAGCAGTGAGTCTAGGTCTTACAGCCACAAAATAGAATTCACTCCTACAACCTCCGTTCGTCAGTACAGAGAATGAGTAACGTTCCCATTAGACAAATTTAACCATCTGTTAACATATTCCATTTTGTAATTAAATGTAAAAAGGTACTTAAGAAATTGTGAAAAGATACCTGAGTCACATTAGCTGATGTGCAGAAACTAGAACTACACACTCATTTAGGACTTTCAAGATCTTTATCCATGACAAAGTATACCTGGCATTACTAATAAAATTAGTAAAAATATAATTCACAAAATGTTTGCTTTATAGTAACTTTTTTGACACTTCAAGGAGCATTCACTATGCTTTCAAAAAGAGCTTGAAATGATTGTTGTAATCCATCAGGTATATCAAAGGTAGTTGAAATTAGCAAAACTAATAGTTTTGTTACTATTGTCACACATTTGCATTTGGTCTATATGACAGCACATAGAAAATTCTTGTTTGCTTTGCAGCTGTTCACTTAAAAAATCCTTAAATATGTATTGTTTAAATTATTAAACTGAGGCTTAATCTTTAACCTGAAGGTAAACATTCCCTGAGGCGCTACAAAGGGAGACCAAGGAGCTTGTGAACACCTTACACCAGGCTGCTAAAATGAAGCTGGAAAGTTATTCATGTTGACAGCACAAAGGTAGCACACAGAGAGTCAGCACTGTTAGACTGGAGGATGGCAGCCATCTTCCCAACCAGGAAGCTGCCTGGTTTTCCCCGATTACTCTACTTTTTTCCCCAGGATACTGACCATCCAGAAATGACCAATACTAGGAAAAGAAGTTAGACACCTCCTCATGCTAAATAAAGCCAGAGGGTCACCCAAGTTGGTATTTATTAACAGCAGAGGGCACCAATTCTTTAATCATAGTGCTGGAAGATTTGAGTGCCTCAAAGCTGCGCCCAAATAGGAGGGAGGGGAAAACAGGCCAGAGGCACTGTTAATCATATTGGACACTCCCCCTCACAAATGCCATTGTCTGATCTTCAAGGGATGAAGGAAAGGGGCACCTCCACACCATGTGTCCTGGTTTCGGCTGGGATAGAGTTAATTTTCTTCCTAGCAGCTGGTACAGTGCTGTGTTTTGGATTTAGGATGAGAATAATGTTGATAACACACTGATGTTTTAGTTGTTGCTAAG
>NW_008795322.1:2361346-2403473 GCF_000699145.1 Aptenodytes forsteri | reverse complement strand
AGCCCTGCTTTCCTGGAGATGGCTGAACACCTGCCTGCCGATGGGAAGCAGGGAATGAATTCCTTGTTTTGCTTTGCTTGCGTGTGCGGCTTTTGCTTTACCTATTAAACTGTCTTTATCTCAGCCCACAAGTTTTCTCACTTTTACCCTTCCGATTCTCTCCCCCATCCCACTGGGGGGGGGGAGCGAGCGAGCAAGCGGCTGGGTGGTGCTTAGCTGCCAGCTGAGGTTAAACCACAAAACCATGTCTCTGTGCAAGGGGAATAAAGAAAACCTAAGTAGCAGTCTGATCTGACTGAAAATGGAGGTTGAGAGAAACCGAGACTGCTTCCCCATTTTTGGCTGATTTGGCAGAACACTATCACACTCCAAAAGCAAAATGGACTGTTCAAAAACCCGCATTTTTGGGTGGGGGCAAGGGTGGCACCAAGACAGTCGGCAGTTAGATCAGCTTAGACTACTGTAAAAACAATTTCAGAAAGCCTATTAGATGAGGCATTTTTAATGTTAGCCAGTGCAGAGGCAAATAAAGTAAGGTTTGGCATTTTCCAGAGCTACTGCCAGACTCCAAACATTTTCTATCAAGTCTGTGCACCAACCATATCAGGTAAGTTATCATCACTAAAGCAGCGCAGTATCAGCGGAGTTTATAGCAGTTACGCTACATGACTGGCGAGTTCTTTATACAGCACTTCCTACACCCAGGATCTGTTTCTTATTTTGATATCTAGTGATCATGCAAGACAGGATTTCCTCGGAGCATCTTGGAAAAACATCTTGTAACAGTATAGCATGCTTTTCAGTATAGACGAACACTGTCTCTCTTCAGGATGCTTTACAGCTTTTAAATTTCCCACTTAAAACCATCAAGCAACAGTTTGCTAGTTAAAATTTTTACAAACTAGACTTTTGAAAGAGCCAAGTCATAATTCCATTCATAAATTTCATAACAAACAAGAATTGCCATGCTGCTTTTATTAAGTGCCTACTAGCTTACTAGCCTCAATATGCAGGTTTAATGTTCTAGGAGATATTTAGTTAATCAAGATCTTTACAAAGGTTAAGAGACATGGCAAACCCTGCTCTTACAACAAAAATTTAAAGCCTTTTATTTTAGTTTGAAGCTTCCATTTTTATTCAGAAATTCTAACCACTGGTTTTAATACTTAATTTAGAAACGCATGTGGCATTATATAATCATTAACCAACAGAAGGTTTTATAGGATCCATCTTAAAAAAAAAAAAACCAAAAAAAACCACACCTTTAAAAAGAAACCCCCAAAAAAAAAAAAACAAACACCAAAAAAACCACACCTCTAAAAAGAAACCCCAAAAAACCACCAACATGACCCACACAAGTAAGTAGGTACAAAATTCCATGGCTACGTGTCCTTAAGGCTCAAAACGGTGTAATTAAGAATCTTCCACTTCAAGGATCCTGGGCAGCCTGGCAAAGCTCTATAAAGTAAGTGTAGCAACAGAAATGGATACAAAGTTTCTGCCCAGGAAGTACAGGTACCTCCAGAAGACCTCACATGTTACACGCAGTGTCTCAGTTGCACTAGAACAGGCAAGTATTTGCATAAAGAAAAGAAGGAAGTCATACTTGGCAGTATCAAGACAGCATATGGGACTGCACCAATTGTCAACAGCATAAATGGGGAACAAAAGTAAGGGGATTCTACTTCATGTACTTGAACTGTCAGGCTAACCATATACACTGCTGCCATATACATTTTATTTTTTGGGTCATCAGCAGACTAGCATTGCATTTATTTTGGGCTTAAATAATTTCACTTTCAAATCTAATAATCTTGGTAATGGATACTTTAATGGTCTTTCTTGAAGAACATTGTATTTTTAAAAAATAGGATTCAGATAGTTGAGTGCCAATTATGTTTCATGCTTTGCGTGATAAGAAAGCTTATTTCAAAAGCTGCACCTCCTAAGCTTCCTTTAGTAAAATGCTAGTAGATTAGAAGTGCATTGGAATAATTTCAAAAATCCTTTGATACACCCATGTAGCTTTCTGTACGTCTATTTGGTGCCTGTAAAAAGTGCCAGAAATACTTTATTAGACAAGAAGCCATCTGTCCCAGGGGTTGCTATTGTACTGGTATTGAGCAGGACTGCTTCTCAGTATCAGCATATTCCATTTACCACACCTACAGCAAGTAAATCAATTGGTTTGGAAGAAAATTAGAAAGTTTTTCCTAGGAAAATAGACTGAGATCACTTGCTAAACTAGTCACTTGAATAGTCATTGGATCAACTTCCAGGACTTAATTACAAACGAACACAGTATAGCTCCTAGTGCAGTAAATGGATGGTTTAGATTGCTTTTCTGCCAACTGTCAGTATATCCAGCCCTGTATCTCTGCTGCTTGTTTTTTAAAAATGCAATTGTTTGACTTCTGAGCTTTGAGTTTTTAGGGAACTTGGCTTTTGCTTTTTTCGTATAATATTATTGTGAAGTGCTTTTGAAACATTCTGGAACAGTTAAACTGGAAAAACTATGTCAAAACAGTTCTTGACATCGTAAGCGCAGACTTTATCTCAATTTTACGCTTAGATACAAGCTGTGGATTTGAGCTCTTTGCTTTCAACGTAGCAGCAGAACAAAGCCAGTTTTGCTAGATAGCAATACTTGATGTGCATCATATCGCTGTTCATCTTCCTTCCTTGTTCCAGGCTCCCCTGAGTGCAAGTGGCTGATCTTTTCATTCAGACACATTGTGGAGCTGAATGAAAGCTACTACAAAGCTACTGAGTTTGGTCAATTAAAGAGTAGTGAGAATAGGCCTCCTCCTTTTACACCTCACTTCCTAAAGAGAGACACCTTTTTTATTGTGACAACGTTCATCTTCACTCTTACTGAAGTGCGGTCTTAGTTTCTTCTTACCATTTTATAGACATGCAGCCCTTTTAACTACAATTACATGCTTTGAACCTGGGATTAATCTGTTGTTGAAACCTAGGTTTTTCTTTCAAGATGAGCAATGACCAGTTAACTTGACAGTGAGAAAGATCTTTTGAAATTATTCTGAAAAACAAAGCTGAAACTGCTTTGAGAAAATTCTTCAGTACCATTCCTGCTTACTTGCTTCCTATTTCACAGTTCATGCAAGTATAGCCTAATACCCCTGTACAAGTGACAGGCTCAATTTCTATACACTTTTCTTCCTGTCACATACAGAGGAGTTTTGGGAAGATTCTTAACTGAGCATGTGGTTGCTTTCGTGGAACACCTCTTGCTCCTGTGGGTACAGTAAACACTGAAATAAGTGTCACAGTCCATTTGAATTTTCCTCTCCTACCATTTGAGGAGAAGATAAAACTGGTAGAATGTATCTGTTGGGAGAGAACTGATACACTTAAAAATAAAGCAGAAGACCCATAGCAAGTTGCAAAAGTTGACAGAAAGTCTACACTGTGAAGAGCTTGCTCAGATATTGGGCAGCTCCTTGAAAATGAAGTATTTTACTTTTTATAGACTTTGAGGAAGGGAGGACGTGTATTTGCTTTGTTTGGGTTGTTTTTTAAACAGTAAGAAAACCCCCCAAAAACCAAACAACTGAAACACAGCCCACAAAGGAACTGGCAGCAGAAGGGATGAGGTGAGCCAAAGAAGGAGGAATTACTTGTGAACATTGTCCATTTTCCCTATACCCAGCAGCCTTGGAACATATGGTCACGGGGATCATGTCAACAACTTCTTAGAACGTTATCTGTCTTCCAAGACACAGACTTCCTAGCAAAGAGCAAGTATTTGATCAGAGCAGTATTTGAACTCTTCACAAAAACAGTTGATGGTAAAGTTACTTCCCCCCCCGTCGTGGTTTAACCCGTCAGGCAGCTAAACACCACACAGCCATTTGCTCACTCGTCCCCCCGCAGTGGGATAGGGGAGAGAATTGGGGGGGAAAAAAAAATAGTAAGATTCATGGACCGAGATAAAGACAGTTTACTAGGACAGAAAAGGAAGGGGAAATAATAATAATTAATAATAATAATAATAATAATAATAATAAAATGTACAAAATAAGTGATGCACAATGGGAATGTCCCTTTGGCCAGTTTGGGGCAGCTGTCCTGGCTGTGCCCCCTCCCAGCTTCTTGTGCACCTCCAGCCTGCTCAGTCCTTAGAGCACGGGAAGCTGAAAAGTCCTTGACTAGTGTAAGCACTGCTGAGCAACAACTAAAACATCAGTGCGTTATCAACATTGTTCTCATCCTAAACCCAAAACACACAGCACTGTACCAGCTACTAGGAAGGAAATTAACTCTATCCCAGCCGAAACAGGGCACTCCCCTAAAAATAAACGATATGATACTAAAATTTGGAAAAATGAGCAATGCTACTGCCATAGCAAGGAACTTTGGCTTTTCCTTGAAGAACAGAAATTCTAGATGGAGTAATTTCAGCGTGCATGGACCATGATGTAACTCAATAGACAAAGCGTATCAGGTTAAACTGAATTTATAGCTGCTGTGATACACACAAGGGCTTTCTGTTCCTTTTCCTATTCTTTCCTGTTTATAACAGCTTCCCAAGAAGATTATTTGTCCTTCAAGGAAGTAGGAAATGAAGCAGCATGTGAATAGAGAGGAATTGTATTGTACATAATAATGAGGAAGCCAACAGTATCATTTGACTTCAGTACAGGTGAGATTCCCTGTTAAGAAGTAACAGGAATTCAGGAGGATTACAGATGCTTGTAACAGGTTACGGAGAATCCGTTATCTCCTGCTAAAGGAGAAAGTAAGCAAAAAAAGATGGTTTATTATAATATTGAAGTGTGCTATGTGCTTAGGTTACCCGTAAACACCCACATGAATTTTATAAAGGTTTTCCCATAAATCCACGAAACAATTGTTTTTAAATATAAAATGTTAACTGATGGGATTACAGCTTATCTTCTAAGTCACTCAGGAATTAGTTTGAATCACAGAATACTGTAAACTAACCTTAATGGATTTAGGAAGCCTGTCATACTCACCCAAGCTTTGTCTGAAGTTCAAATGTGAATGCATATTTGTAAAATATGAAAACGAAAATTGTGTAGCTGGTTTACCGATGGAAATTTTATCAAAGCCTACTGCTGTACCCTCTACCTTTCTAGTTTAGGAATGCCTCCACCAAGCTGTAAATAAACTGGAGAATGAAAATGAAACCGCACTGCTGGAAGACAGTAGAATAGTAGAGAATGGCGGATTGTAAAGGTTAGAGAGACTGCAGCAGACATTGCCTGGTATATTTCTAGCTCAGCCAAGAAACTGTGTGCTGAATCAAATGGGAGTTTCCTCACCTCACTTTTTTCTGTTGATGAGAATAAAGCAGTGGGAGATACACTCGCCATAGAGGAGTGGAGAGGAGGAACTGAAGCAGTTCTAGTAAAGTCGACTACCTGGAAGCAACAGCTCTTGCTGCTCCATTATATAATATGCCCAAGAAACAAAAGAAAGAAGAATCTGGTTTTATGGGAATTAAGACTAGCAGCAGTACCAGAAATAAAGCACTGTATTGACACCGAAGTCAGGATAAAATCAGTTACTAGGTGCTTCAGTGTTGAAGCTTTGGTTGCAACTTCTGTCTCAAGTCTGGTTATAAACTACCTTCTATTAATCTGTCATATTCATTAGTTCACTCTGAATCCACGAGTGGCTAAGGCTTTTATAAGCAAAGACTTGCAATGATTATGAAAACAGTTCTTACTACATGTAAATTTTACTTCAGGGTATACAAAATTAGACAGAAATGTACTGTATGGCTTACAAAGAGGGACAGACTCAGACTGATGTATCTCAGTTAATCTGAGTTTGTGTGCTAACTTTTGAAGTTGGCCACCTGACATGGGTTTACCCTATGAGTTTCAGATTTTGTACTTAAAACTTCTGGTTTTAATGTACCCTCTAAATGTGGCTGGCACAAAAATTAAAATGTATATGGCATCAGTGTATACACTTAGCCTGATACGCTGTTGTCTTTTTTCTTCTTTATGCAAATACTTACTTGTTCTAATGCAACTGGAACACTGCATGTAACCGTCTCAACTATTAATAAGCGTCAAGTTCTCATCTACTCATGCACTCACACAATTACAAATGCAAACATCCAGCACAGTTCCATTACGAAGCCACAGTATTTTAGAAGTTACTTCAATTTTATAGGTATAAAAATAATTCACAGCAGGAGAATATGAAGAAACAAAACATAACACTATACTGTACAAAAACTAACTACTTGTATCTGTTGTGAGGAGTCTAGAATCTAATGAATCTCACATTGGCTTAGTATTTGTTCCTCACAAAGCTACACACTCATTAAAAACAGGAAAATCACACGCATCTTTAAAGGCCATATTTTAACAACCATCATTAGCTCTTACCATAGTAAGAAAGAACTAACATTTTTCCTGACCAAATTACTTATTTTGTCTTGCTCAACCATCCCCAAGAGACCAACATGAATTTATACAGAGCCACTTGTAAACACATAACTAACTAGTTGTGACAAAAAGGTATCAAGAACATTTAAGGTCTGTGGTTATTTCCTCTCATCTTCATGCCTAAATATGCATTATGATGTGTTTTTGTTAATGTGATCCCATACAGGACAAAGTTACTAAGGTTTGACTAGCTACTCCTTGAACAAAGAAACAGGAGAGAATGGGCCTGTGTACCTTCAAGCCAACCTGTATCCACCAGTACCTTTACTGCAATTCCCTTGGCCTACATAACCTACAATTACAGTTGCTACTTTACGCCTGTATAGCTACAGTCCTGTAGCCCCAAGTGTTGGGATTCTACAGTACTATTCCCTGACTGTCTCAAGCTTAACTCTTTTACTTAGAAATTTTTTTCTAAACTACTAGGTAGCACTGCTCTGAAAGTTTCACATTCCTCAAATCAAGTTCTCAAGTATTTATTCTCACATAAAAGGGTAAACTAAGTACGTTAATTTGGTTTTGTTATAAAGAGATAACTTCACACTTCCACTACAATTAGGAGAGCAGTTTCCCTGACTGTCTCAAGCTTAACTCTTTTACTTAGAAATTTTTTTCTAAACTACTAGGTAGCACTGCTCTGAAAGTTTCACATTCCTCAAATCAAGTTCTCAAGTATTTATTCTCACATAAAAGGGTAAACTAAGTACGTTAATTTGGTTTTGTTATAAAGAGATAACTTCACACTTCCACTACAATTAGGAGAGCAGTTACAGTATGTTTGCTAAAAAAAAAAAAAGAAAAAAAATATATATACACACACACACAAATCATGGAGGAATAGAAGGCAGGATTCTTTCCAACTACGTTTTTTTAATCAGCTGGTGACTTTTACACTTATATTCTACACTTTCAAAACAAGTTTAAACACACTTAACTGTTATGAAGTATAAATCAAAAATATTTTTAGTAATAAAAACATTTTTTCATCTTTGATGTCATCAATGTCTGATAACACTACACAAAGAACACTTACCAGCAGCAAACATTCATCACGCATTCAGCATACCTAATACTTTCTCCAATATCATCTTGTCTCCAATGATTTAGTCTGAGAATCACTAAAATGACTGAGAAGGGTACCTTACAAGAAAGCCACCTGTCACATGCATTACCTTGAACTTCCTCTTCTCCCACTCTCCCCCAAAACAGTCTGAAATTAATACAAAGCTACAGTTTCCTATTTACACAGGAAGAGCCTGTATCTATTAGAAACTCTTAAGAACATTTTTGTTTTATATAACAGAGAAGGTGTGGTGATATTACAGTATGCACTACACCTTAAGACCAAATATTACCACACCTAGGTGGACGGAATACCTTCAGTAGCTGTATCAAACCATACATTTCCCATGTGTGGGCTTGTTCCGGAATTGAACTTCCAAGGTATTTCTCCATTTACAGAAATCAGATGAGTTTATGGTTTATATCACTATGTAGGTTACAATATAATTTAATTGCCATAACAGATCTTTTTCGGATCTGCCCGTATGCATACAATGTGCTGCTTTCACATCACGTCCAACTAAACAGCTATCATGAGAAGAAGGCTGAAAAGCAGACACAATCATAATTTAATAGTACTAATGGATGAACTTCAGACAAACCAATAGATAAGGAGGAATTCTAGTGTGTCATAACACCAGTCTTATTAGTTCTAGCAAATAATCACAGAAGAATAAATAATAAAAGGGGTTTTGACTGGTTCAGTTTCATGATCTTGTTTGTCCCACTGCCACACAAAAACTTAAGTCAGTAGAGCAGTAGGTGGGGTATGCAGACTGCTTAAGCCCACGCTGTTGCCTCAAAAAAGCTGATTCTTTAATTGTCACCCCTTTCTCCCGTACAATTAATTAATAGTTAACAAGTAGAATATATTTGCTTTGCAGACTGTATTAGTACTACTTTTCTCAAGCAAGATTCCGCTTATCTACCTATTAGGAAGTCAGCTTGAAAGTGGGAAACCTAAAGGTGCTCACTCCACTGATACTGTAGGAAAAAGCTACCTGATTGACAAGACCTTAAGTAAAACAGTTTGATACAAAAGTAATATGCAAGTTTAAGACAACTTTGCTTTGTCTACCTGCAACTTTATAAAATGCTACAAGAATACTAAAGAAAGACTTTCAACTGTTAATCTTCTCTCAGAAGTATCTGCTCTACCACCATAGCCCTTTATAACAAAAAAGACTTATTTCCTCCAAAATAAAGTTGCTGAATGATTAAAAAAAAAAATACTGAATTTAAAGAATGGCCATGATATACAAGTTGTAAGGAACTGCATAAAAACATTAATTTTAGTAATTTCCTAACTTCTTGTGGTTTTAAGGCTGAACAAGTAAACTGATGAATAACCAACTGAAATTCTCAGTTGCTTCAGCAGCAACTGCCATCTCTTGTTCTACTTTACCTCTAAATTCAGACAGGGACGAAAAGAATTAGAGAAAAGTTACTAGCTATTATTGCTTACCCTAAAGAACTGCAATTGATGCAGAAAAGATGAAGTCATCTTGTAACCCACCCAACGTTTTTAAGCCTCTTTTCCTTCTACTGGGTCATCAGCAATCACAGGATCAATAGCGTGCTTTACAGGCTATTTGTAATACAAAAAGAAAAGTTCATCCTCAATAACTTGGATATTCAGCACCACAGTGCTTAAAATCTCAGAAAGCATCACTTCTATTTGATATGCACACTGTCGGGTCTCACTGTAAATGTCTTTCACATTGCCTCGGTGGAATCTGCTTTGTTTGCAAAGTTTCCTGTACTGTACAGAATAGCTCTACAGTTTTGTCTTACAAGTAGTACTTCAGGAAGTTTAATTACCACAAGCAGATAGGCTTGTCACTGTATCTATCACCTCATTTAAACAGTGTCAATATCAATTCACATTAAAAGCATTTACCTAACCATCAGCACCAAGCATGCCCTACTCTGCCATATTAGAAGAAGTGCCTAATCAGTATACTTTTCAGCAACAGAACCAAATTTTCCCAAGACATTAATTTTACTCTTCAGTAATGGTTGCACCTTAACTAACTTCACTTGCTGGAATATCTTGACTTTAATCTAATAAGGCCAAGAGTCTTCTAAAACACAAGCATTTTAGTTCACTTTTTCCTCAAGCATCCACTTCAAGTAAGAATCCTCTGCAGGCATGCACTAATTTTACTCAGAGACACTGTGAATCTCAAATGTAATACATTTCACTCATTCGCCAAAAATCTCTGCTCAACCTGACTCATAGTTCATGTATGCAGTATAGAAACATCTAAACAAGTAATTTGTAATGAGCACATTATCTCTCCACAGGAGAATGACACCAAACAACCTCAGGAGTCAAAGGTGATGGTGCAATGTAGGTCCATAGCCTGTCTGACAGTGACTGATTCTACTGACATGTAACTTAAAGTACTCGTTAACTCCTGCACTGATATGGGTGGAGCAACGTAGCTGGGAAACCTATCCTCCCAAGCACACTCAGTTTACTTCTGTTTTTAAGCTAATTGATAAAAGCTTTTATTCCACTGTTTGATGCTAGTTTATGGCACATTAGTCAGAATGTTGAGTTCATAGCTTTTGATTCATCTCAAAGCTCACGGGGTTTAAAAGACTTCAATATTAAGCATAAACAACTTCTGCTTTTAAAACAAAGCATGAGCTGCTCCTTGTTGGTTGAATCACCAAATCCACTTGCTCTCCAATTAAATAAGCTCTCTCTTACCCCTAACAATGTGTTTCATGTTATAAAAGATCTTTCTCCTAATCTACTTTTAAAGACAGCGTCACACTCAAAAGACAGCCCCTTTCAGAAATTTAGTTTATAGCTAAGTAAAGTATCTATCACTGAACAACTACCACACAAACCTGAAGTGAACTTGGGGGTAACGGAGCATGCTTTTAGCGTGGCACTAGCCACTACATACACAGAACTATTTCTACTTTTGCTAATACTAAACCAACATGATATATTATTAACTTTAATTAAAAAACCATCGGCCATATTAACTTCTAGTTAGCCAGTGTTCTAATAGTCAGGAAGCACCACAAATCCTGTTATAGCACCTCTTTTCAAGTCCTGATTCATAGAATCGCAGACCTTTGAAAGGATTTCATTCCTTTCTCAGTTTAGTCCAAACTCCTGCTCAAAAAGTAGGGTCAACACTGAATTCAAACCAGGCTGCTAAAGCCTTTGTCCAGGTTTGCAGGTCTTGAAAAGCTCCAAGGACGGGGATTCCAGTGTCTCTGGTCAACCAATGCTTGATTTTTCCCCTTATACACTCAGTCTCCTCTCCAGCGACCTCTCCCGCTCCTTTTTGTGACTTCTGTCTCTCATTCTACTGCCATGAACTTCTGTAAAAAGCCTGGCTTCAACTTCGCAGCTAAAGAGATGAACGACTTGGTAAGACTTTTGGGTTCAGCTAAGCTACGATCAATAGGTCAAATCGGACCCGATACTTTCAAGCACTTACTGATTTCCTAGGTACCCAACAGAATTATATACTTCCCATGTGATACTGAAGTGTTAAGGAGAGCAAACAACATCTAAGTTAAGGATTAACAAACATAGGAATTCCAGCAATCTCCCTGACAACCTTATTTTAGTCTGTTTCCCCTAGTATAACATACTAAAAGCATACTTTTAAACAAGCAAAACAAGCACATTGCCAGACCGAGTTAGGAATGTAACTGCTCGCTGCCGTCTCATGCCAACCTATTCTCAGGGCTGGCATGAGATCAGATGATTGTTTGCCAAAACAATTTAAGTTTTTTCTGCCCATTTCATTGTAAACAAAAATAATGACAAAAACACCAGGCAGTCATTCCCACCTCCAGTCCTTGTGCCAGCAAAATATGGGGGGGGGAAGAGTAAATCAGAGCTCTTTCAGCAGCTGTGATGTTTCAAGGTGCTCACAAGACATCAAATTTCAGAAAAATACTCCAGTTTACACACTACTAGTATAAAAACTGGAACTAAATTCTCATTGTGCAGTTCTGTCATGTTCAACAGATATGAAACTTGAATGACTTAAAACGACCCAAAGCAGAAAAAAAATTGAATTAGTAGTTCTAATATAGCCCATCTTCAATTATTTGTGTGCATACATACACATCAATCATCTTACAGAAAAATACTTTAAACCATCACTTTCTCTTCTAGCACAGATCCTCTCTTGATAGCCTAGTATTACTTCCTGTCAGTCAGGAATAAATGCCATCGATCAGGCTTCAGTCCTTAAAAACAAAAAAAAAACCAAACAAAAAACCACACCAAACCACTATGCTTCTGCCGGCCAAGCACCATTGCCCGCCTTTTACTTTCAGATGGAGGGGATGGGGAAAGAACAAATTTTCACCTTCTTTTTCTTCTTCTTCTAGAGTCTCCCTTCCCGCAAAATAATGACTTCAGCTTTCCCAGCTCCCTGTCATCTAGAGCAATTTTTAGTCTCTCATATAGAAATCATTCCCAATGACTTGCCTAATTTCAGCTGCTATGCCAGGAACTAAAAATAAATCTTCTGTTATATGTAGTTGTACACCCTCTCCCACCAAGCCCTTGTTCAGCACTCCACTTGATGTGTGAAATAAGTTCTAGAAAAGAGACACACTCCTCTCAGCACACTGTAGAGTTCCTTGGATTATACACAACAGGCAGAGTGCAGGTTGATTCATCTCTATAACTCTACTGAAACTTGGTGAATTATAAGTTCTGAAGCTGAATCAAGAAAATCTCCACACCAAACTCTGAGAAGCTTTGTATACAAACTCAGTGACAACTTAACACTTGCACAAATAGTGTGGCTTCTCTTACAGAAATACCAAGTATGCCTTCATCTTATTTGCACAGTGAAGAGAGCAGGGATGAGGTACAAATAAGGTTGCTCTCTTGAGTACCTAAAGATATTGCTAGCCTCAGCAGAACCAATTCCTCATTGAAAATTAAAGCCAGCAAAATTTAGTAAGATTATTCTCCTATGTAATGGATGAAGCCTTTCCCTGATTACAGTTTTGTTTTTCCCTCGCAAACCCATGGCAGTCATTGATACATCTGGCTGTCCACTCACACCGCCTCAACTTAAAACACACCTGAATCCCGTCCCTTTTCTTCCTCGGAGGTAAATCCTTCTTCATGTCCGTTTTATACACCGTTTGTGTACATCATGTCCAGAATGAAAAAAAAAAAATCTACTTTCCCATTCAACCCATCCACTCGATTATATCATCAGAGGCTAGTCACTTTATCTCAGGGCAAAACTATCTTTCAGAAAGTATCTGATTCAAGCAACATACCACTACTCTGATCTATGTTGCTGCTGGACTGTAATCATCCTCTCAAGAAACAAAAGCATATGACTGCATATGAAGTCAAATATTAATATAATGTACTTTTTCCACTAAATGTAACAATAAAAGCCTACTCTAGTGATTCTAGAGCGAAAAGAACATGCAATGGAAATAGTTGTCCTGTTCAATCCAATTTTGAGCTCATCTCACTTTGATTTTTTTAAATTATGCATATCTTCCAGAACAGTGTTCTCCTCCGCTAGAGCAAAATTCAAATTTGTGTCCACAGCTTCTAATAGAAGCACTTTCCTGTGTGATTTTTAAATCACTTCCCTGCAGGCATCTTCAAGCAGCCTTCCTAGCTACTTTAGTTAGGAAATAGTAAAGGTAGTATAAACATAAACAAACATCTTGTTTATATGAAGAAGTTCATTAATATTAATCCTGTGCAAAGAAACATGAGTTTGTTTCCAGTAACACCATAAAACAAAAGACGACGTCATATTTGGTTACCTTTTGCTAAGATATACATGGTCACTTTTAATACAACTACACTTCAAGTTATTCAGTATTCTGGCATTCTGTCATCCTTTTAAATAATTGTCACTTTCAGTAACTTTTTAATTCCTCATATGTTACAAATTTAACATCTTCCCCACATGCATTCTAACTTAGTTTTCAGTGACAAAAAACCCCCATGGTTGTCAGGCTGATCAGCCCAAGGCTCTGCTGCACTATACTTGATGAAAGGAACACGAGGTGGAACACGTACATACTGACTTAGTTTTACCACTATCTGTGAAAAACCTTGCACAGATTAAATAAAGTCTGCAACTAGTATTCTATTCAATAAGAAAAGTCAAGTAAGTTTTAAGTGTCCGCTACGCTGCTGCTCTTGAAAATCCATCAGAGAACTGAGCTAGAGTGAGTTGATTCAAAGTTAAATAAGTGCAACAGAAGTAAACAATTAAAAGTAAACACTGTCATATTATCTGGTTTTGCTGCTACTGCATTTATAAAGTGAGATACAATCCAGTGCTATTGGCTTTGAAATGTACCTATGTTTCAAGTTATCAGGTTTCTAAGTAGAAATATGTTCTTTTAAATCAAAAAGCACAGGCATAATGAACAAACTCTACAGTCCTAAAGAGAGTTTGCGTGCTCAAAAGCTTGTCGGATCTTTCCAAAAACAGTGGACAATTTCCAAATTTTTAAACTATTTTCACATTAATTCAGAAATTCACTTGGGATCGTTTGCATCATAACCACCAATATTCTGGATGCTTCAACACAGAAAAAAACCCCCAACCCTGTGATCTTTCACTCAAAAGGTGAGCAGAATAGAGGTTACACCAACAGGTCCTGCTTGCAGAACAATACTGTTACGGCACCTCTCCCCAAAGGGATGGTCCAACCAACACCCCGAATCACACCCCTCACGGAAAACATGGGAATTCCCGGCTCCTGTCAGCGACCACCCCCGGTGCGTTACCACAGCGAGGCCCTCAGCGCGCCGCACGCCCCCCTCCAGCTGTCACCTCCCTCTCCCAAAGAGCACCCAAAAACCCTCACGGAAGCTCAAGGGATTTTTATAAAAGATCCTTTAATTCCTGAAAGCCCGGCACCCCCCAGGCCCGGCCGCACGCCCCTCCGCCCCAGATTCTCTACTGGGGAAGCAGTAATCCGGCTCTCCTCTTCCGCGGCGCGCCCACTTCGCTTCGGGTTCATCCTGCCAGAGCTCAGGGGCTCCTCGCCGCCGCCAGCGCCCGGAGCCGCCTGACCCTCCATCCTCCCACCGGCTCTGCGCCCCAGCAGAAACCCCCTCTCTCACCGGGGCTGTATCCTCAAGGCCCCATAGGACCGACTCGCACCACCGGGCGTCTCCCCGTCCCCTCCCAGCCGCAGCTGGAGCAGTTCCTGGTGCTGCTGCCCCGCCGCCTCCTCCCACTCCACCGCCTCAGAGCCGCCGCACGCCCCCACGCATGCGCGCCGCCCGGCCGGCGTTATCGCGCATGTGCCAGCGCGGTGCGCATGCGCTGTTTAGGAAAGCGGAGGCAGCGGTACGCCGCCCGAAGGGCGGGAGCTGAGGAGGGTTGGCGGTGCCTCTCCAGGAAATGGCGGAACTCGGGGGTTTTGAACAGAAACGCCCACTGGAAAGGTGAAGTGTGAAACAGAACTGACCTGCCCTGGCTTTGGCAGCACAGAGCTGGCGTGTAGGTGGATTTATCCCAGCTGAGTCGTTCCTCAAAACAGGTTGCTGGGAGGAGAAAAGGCTGAGACTGGTGCTTGGCCGTCTGCTTTCAGACGGAGTTGGCTGGTCTGAGGGAGGGCAGAGAGTTGAGGCGGCCGGAGCCGGCTGTGGTAGTACGGGCTTTCGAGAAAGCGGGACGGCCGGCGATGGCCGTGGCAGTACGTGTTTTCGAGAAAAGCCTCGTCTCCGTCTGATGCGCTTCACGCAGCAGCTGCTGGGCTCCATGTGCGCAGTGCCCAGACACTTCACACACGGAAGGTTTCCTAATGAGGTGGCTCTGACTTACGTATGTGTCCCTGTATTTTATTTTGGAAACGCACGAGACACAAGGGATAACTGTGATGTTTTAACTAAAATTGAGCTATCGTTACCACAAACAAAAGACTTAAATTTTTTTCTCTCAAATTTGAGAACTCTAGTTCCAATATCTGAGTCATCTACATGTGCTCATGGTTCACAACACTGAAAGAAATTGCTTCAGCCTTTTATTTCAACCAATTGCTGGATTAGAGAATCCCTTTGGCAGAGCCTCACTGTATAAACTGAAGATCTCTCAGCATGGATGTGTTGGTGTGGATAGTGGAAACAAGGATCACATGCCTGATTATTAGAGGCCTCATGTTGACAGATGTCTTCATATTAATATAATTGTTATTTTAAAAAGAGAAGAATACAGATTTTATGTTGGTATAGCTGAAGCTATGCTTGTTAAATTATACTGAGAAAACAGTCATGAAAACAATCATGATCTGTTGTTTTGGTGGGACAAGGGCAATCCACAAATCTTTGGAGTCCAAATTGAGATACAAACGTATTACTTGATTGCCCTCTAGAAAAGGGTCCCAACTCAGCACTGCTTCCACAGTGGGCTTGTTCTTTTTCAAAAGGCAAGCAAGACCAGTGCAGTGAATTTTCCCCATCTGTGTCTAATACACACATAGTTAAAGCATGCCTGAGATTCAAGTAGCTGTCTGCATTTTTTGTGACTGAGGCTTACCTGAGTACTGGATGAAACTTTTTTTTTTTAAAAATTCAACAGTGGAAACCTGTTGATAAAATCTGACAAGACCAGCTTTCAAATAAAATGACAGCTCAAAAACTTGCAGCGGTCTTAAAATTGAAGTAGAATCTTTGCAGCAGAAGTTAGTAGGTTATAAAATAGACCAGCTCTGTCAAGCTGCTCAGTTCTAAACTTTCCTTTGGGATGCACCTCTTCTTTTTATTACAAGTTTTCCTTTTATTTCATTTTGCTAATTTTAACAGTAAATATTTGGGCATAGTTTATGCTATCTTAACCACACATAACTTAGAAATTATGAAATTAATCAAGTAATCATGAATTTAATCACTTATTTGCAGTGACAGGCAATGTAATATTTCCAACTAAGTCAGTTTATAATTTACAGTGCATCATTCTACAGCAACAGTTTAACAATTTGCCAGTTTCAGTTAAGAAGAAATGCTCAGATCTGTTTTTTTCTTCTCTTCAGTTAGCCCTAATGGCCGTTCTGTTTTTCTGTGCTGTCTTTATTTGTCTGTATTAAGCAGCACCCATAACTGGAGCAGAAAGGTCAGTCATTCCAGAGTCGGAGAAAATAATTTCTAACTGGCTGACATCTCTGCACAAATGTAAGAGTTTTTAATCCAAACTCTGTAGCACTATTTGTTCAGCATAACTCTTAAGTGCTCAAGAGCTTTTTTTACTTGAATTTTCTGAATTTGCTACAATACTACTCATACTTCTTTAGCCAAATCTTCTTCAGTAAAGCTTTTACATTGGACTGATGTCTAAGACTCAAGAGCAGCAGGCAGAACATTACAAAAATATTTTGCGTTATGACTGAAAACAAGCGCACATGGCAAAACTCAGGAAAATTGAGCAAATGTACATTCAGGCATTGAGTTAATTTAGTTTTTGATGGAGTAAAACTCAGATCACATTAATGATCCTAAGCAAAACAGGAAAAAAAGCACTGAAGTCACGTTTAGGGACTATGCACATTACATTGAGAAGAAAACACAAAACATTTACTATTTTTAGTGCCGGTACGCAATAATAACAGTACCATTGTCTAAGTGATGGAGAAAAGATGTGCAACCATCAGGCTATAGCTACATCATGTGATGAAAGAGCTACCCCACAAGTACTCTTAGTTCCTCTTTTCGTCCTGCTGTTTGCTTGCTCTCCTGGGACAAATGGCTGGTTGGTTAGCAGAGTTGTCACTGTTTTTTTAACTCCGACTTACAAATATTTTGCAAGTCTCCACATAGAGTGCTCAGCTGTGACATAAAATTGTTATTTGAGTTGTACAAAACATTGCTACAGGATTTTCTGGAGACGTGCTTTTGAATAGGTTACTATGAATCAAGCATCATTAGATCTACTTCACAGCCTCCTCAGCAGAAGTTAAAGCCTACTATGTTGTTTTTTAAAATGTTTTTAGTCATACTTTAGCATTTTAGTATTTTTTTTCCCCCCAGTTTCCAGGATCGAGAAACAAATATTCTATGTGTGAACCGAAGTCCTATGACCATATAAACTCTGCAGGCAATTCTAAGCAAAAGGAGTGAGCTGAAATAATGCAACTATCCCAATTAGGAAAATTTAAATGGAAAAGCCCCTTCACACCAAAACAAAAAAAAACAGAAAACCACAACTCTGCTTAAGGCAACCAGAAAAACCTCAGATCATTTTGGCAGTCAGTTTGCAATGCAGTAATTTGGTTGGTCTCTGAGAGCAACATAGTGTGGCCTGAGGGTGGAAACTAGTAGTTGTACAAACCGTTCTTAACTTGGCTTCATCCCTGAAGAAAATGTATTTTAAAACTATGCATTTTTCAAAAATCATTTCACAACATTAAAAACATGTAACTACAAAAGGCCACTGCTATGTAGATGCTAACATTTCTCCTTGTGGTTTCGCCTGTAATCTCAGTCACGTTCAGTCACATAACCATAACAGCTAACAGTGACAGAAAACTGCAAATATACATCTGTAAAAAAAAAAAAGTCACACAATTATCTTACAGCAAAATGATCATAGACCGATAGGCATGAAATATTTTGAGCTTCCCCAGAACATGTACTATTTTGTATCTGAATTTGAACAAAATAGACCTTTGAAGGTGACTGGCTGATCCAGTAAGAACTCAACCCTCTAGCACCCTCCCTCTACACATATTAAAAAAACAATTGTGCAAGGTTCCAGAAGACACACGCTCCAAGTATATCTGAAAAAGAAAAGGGTTCTGGGCTTAAGAGATTTTATAAATTCAGTGATAGAATTTCCATTTGCCAGAGAAGGCACAGGCTTCTGCTCAATAACAGTAGTTCTAAAACAGCTGTAGTCAACTGGTCACCAAACCAGCTATTCAGATTTCAGTCTTTGAGAAATGTGCTATTCTCCAGGTTTCTAGTATTGAAGGAAGTTAACAAGGTTGAAATCTTTGTCCTAATTGCACTGGGGAGAAAAAAAAAAAAGGAATTGTTCTGTATACTACCACGAGAGAAAACATACAGTATTTAACCACAAACAGGAAGCATGCTGCTAAGTATTCACCAAACCAGCTATTCAGATTTCAGTCTTTGAGAAATGTGCTATTCTCCAGGTTTCTAGTATTGAAGGAAGTTAACAAGGTTGAAATCTTTGTCCTAATTGCACTGGGGAGAAAAAAAAAAAAGGAATTGTTCTGTATACTACCACGAGAGAAAACATACAGTATTTAACCACAAACAGGAAGCATGCTGCTAAGTAGTACATGCCTCATCTTTTCATCCAACAATTCTATATCATTAGCACAACCACTCTACTACAGAAAACATACCACAATCCTTTCATTACTCCTGTCGAGCTGTAAACTTTCTTCAAATTGTCTTGTGTCTCTTCCTGATCAGAATCATCACCACAGTCAGTTTTTACTCTCCTACCCCTTCCTCTTTTTGCAGCTTTAGTTGGAATCTATTTATGTGTAGGAATTTAAAAAATCCCAAAATTTATCTTCAGAAGGAAGACAGTCCAAGATTGTTTACAGTGCATGAGAATGTGGTAAATAATAAGAAAATGACAGTGTATATAGCTTATCTGAACAGGTAGGGAAATAGGATTAGAAGTAATAACTACTAAGCAATCAAAATCAATGAAGCGCATTTTTTGCATATGAATAGATATTCCCTATTGACAAAATAACCTCACTTTCTAAAAAATACTCTTTGACTACTTAATAAATATGATTTATTTGCAAACCTAAAGCCAGAGAAAATCCACTCACTGATAAGATAATTCCACGAAATACTTGTTTGCTAAAGCTTTATTTAATCTAAAACAATAATTTCCTGGCCTGTTAGAGGCAATAATTGTACATTCTATAGTGTTTCTGTAAATTAAGTCACAAGAAGTTACTGTCATATTTATACAAAATTTATGTTAGTGATTTGAAAGTACATTAAAATATCTTATATCAGCCATTAAAGTGACATTTCATGTTACAATCATGAACAGTATCACAAATGTTAATTAAAAGCACAGCTAATTCTGAACATTTCTATAAATGGATAAGGATTACAGCTTCAGCAAGGTTAATGTTCTATGGCTACAGCTGCGTTTTGTTTTTAACCAGCTGTGAGATGGCTGCAGAACGGTTCACTAATAGGCTATATATTTTTCAATTTTAAGTCAACTCACACATTTCGCCTGTACTTATTTATAGGAAGAGGAAGCTGACAGCTTCCCACCTATTGTTTAAAAAAAAGTTTTCATGTTGCATAAGTTAGCAAAGTAATTATCTCTCTAGTCACAGCAGACCTATAGTTCAACTTTACTTACTATGTCTAGCTCTAATTTAAAACCTAATGCACTGGAGCTAGATGATACATTAAAAGTAAGGAGTCTACTTGTGTCAAGGCACTTTCTTCATTAAAGATCCAGAAATAAACTGAATAATAGTTTTAATCTGAACACCTCTTTAGGGATTTTAATTTATTCCAGGCCATGCTCCCCTAATACTTAGAAATCAAAACATCAATAAGCTTTTTAGGTTTATATTTTCCAATGTGTTACTTTTTTTGTTACAAGCATTCTCCCTTTTTGAAGCAATTAACTAATTTAGGTGAATTCTGTTTTCACCACTTTCTGTATTTTGACTACTTAGTTTATGATTCTAGATCACAACTAGGTTTATCTTCTCCAAATGATTTTTTACTTTCAGGTTTTAACAGAACAGTAAGAAAACAGCATTTATGCCCCGTTCATGTCTTCTAGAAACAGCACATGTATGAAAAAATTGCACAGGATTACTTCAGAGGTTCATGTAAAAAAATAAGTAGGAAGAAATCCCTTTTCTTGATTTTGGGCTTTTCCCACAGGAAAAATGAATCAAAGCAAAACAAATAGCTGATACATGAAGTAGCCAATATACATGGCAATTAGTTAATAATGGATTCTTTTTTTTCCCCTTTGCTTTTAAAATACCGATCTGTAGTCTTACGTGGTACAAGATGTGGTTATTAGTGCAACTGTTATCTAAACTTTGCATCTAGCGGTAATTTCTCAATATTGCCAGCAAGCAAAATGCCTACTGCCTTTTTTTTTCCATAGAATAATCCTAATAGTATCATACAGAACTTCTTGGGTTAGTACTTCCATTTTTTCACAACATTTTATGTGCTGGGACACAACTACTCTGTGAATAAAAGGCAGTTATGTCTCATAATACTGAGTTTTCTTTCCAGCCTGAAAGAACCAGAGATTATCTATATATAGAGAGAAAAAATGTAATATTGCCACTAAATACTATGTCTCAGTTTTCAAACATACATTTAATATTACTCATATGTTCTACCTTCCCATTTTTAACAATATAGTAATCTTTTCGATTTAGAGTCAAATCCCAACAGTTATTGTGGATTTAAATGGAGTATTCAAGGTCTTTGGAAAAGCTACTAAATTTTTACACTTTTTCTGTCATCTCCAGTATTTTATACACCAAGCACCTATGTACTATCTGTATCTGACAATGTAATTAAGAGAGCATGTTCTATCATTGTCTGCAGTCCTGCAGAAGGCAACAGAAAAGATGTTTCTTCAGAATGTGGCATTTTTTTCCCCTCTAAGGCTACTGGGGGATTCTGTTGTCTGTTCTGCACACCTCCCTACAAACTGATGGCTGCGTTGCATAGCTTATCATGCTGTGGTATGTTCCCCAAATTGTTTAGAAAATGTCTTTTGATGTTCCTATCTCACAGCACAATTTGCTTCTCAAACATAACTAAACAGATCAATATAAACTCCTTTTATTTACTACATGGGTTCCCTTGACCATATTCAGCACTAGAGACCTTTCTATTTATCTTGCTTTTCACAAAAACTAAATACCCTACTGCAGCCATTCTCTAGCAGATCCCTCACACGCCTCGTAATTATCCAGGGCTGGTCAGAACAGGACAGAACAGAACTGGTTATTTAATGGTCAGGCTGCACTACGTGGTAACTTTCCTACTTTGTTTATTTTGTCTACAAAGAAAGCTGTATCATGGGCAAATAGTGTTTATTATTTCTGTAAGTTATATGAAAGCTTAGTAAATAAGAATTCTACGGTACAGGGAATTAATAATTATTAGTGGAATAGCTTTAAATGTATCTCATCATAGCCCATAGTCCAGTAAGTAGGTTTCTGGGTGGAATTAGTTAAAGGACTTCATTTTGATGGAAATATACACATGTTCAAGGCATTAGTAGATGCTAATGAAGAGCTTCCAAGCAGGTGGACAAAAATAGGCCTGATTAAAGCTAAAGATCATGTTAAGGAATCTTTGCTCAAGTTGTTCAATGGAAGCATCAGGTAAAAACTTCTGGAATTTTCATCCATAGTAATTGCCTGTCCAGCATATTAATAATAGTTTCACTTGCTAGAAAAGGACTGATTTTTTTTTTTTTAAACTGTTCTTGTCTTTGGGTGTAGCATGTATCCTTTATTGGTGGTATATACACTGTATGGAGGGATTACCATCACCAGGTCTGCATCAAGGTTTTTTTCATAGCTATGCTAACTCCACTAAAGACCATTTTTGGGGAGTATTGTGGGATGCATTTTAAAAGTGTGTCCTTTTACATGAGCTAACAGTGGGATTATTTAAACAGCTTCTTTAAAGGGAGGTAACCTAGTTATATCATGCAATTATTTAGTAGGTAAACTAATACTACTTAATTATATAATTTCTTCATGGTATTTAAAGGATTTACTTAGCTAAATACCTTGAAAAGCAGGTATTGCAGCTTTGAGGAATGAGAAACATTCCTGCTCAGGTAATTTATTTGGTGCACTCCCTATATTGGTTTTGGTTTACTTAATATTTGTGTTTAACTTACAAGAATATTTTAAAACTACCACTGAAATAAACTGTATGTGTAGCTTTTCTGATGGAAAAACCTAGCTCTGAAGTGTAATATGCTTCCTTGGCATCTAGCACAGTTCTAGCAAGATGGTATTTGCATGAGGCTTACAGAAAACAAAGTATCTTCTCTTGTTCTACATTTTTGGTTTGTTCTGAATTATTCTTCCTTTTGTGTCTGTTAATTCCTTAAATATTGCTTATAATGAACTTAGTTGTGAAAAGCAAAATTCTGGAACATGTAATCTAAATTCTTTGCTTGTCCACTTAGTCCTCTTTATAAATGAGTGAAGATGGAGTGTGGTAAAATAACACCACCAGTGAGAAGCAAGATTAACTCCGATCTTATCCTGCACATGCACAATTGTGTATTTTGAGTTGGACAAGTAGCTGAAGATGAGTTTGAAGCTCAGACCAAGAGAATGTGATTTTTTTCACATGATGAGAACACACATTAGACTTCATTTAGTGTAAGAGGAGGTGACTTTTAGGGTGGCAAGTGGTGTATATATATTTGTGTGTATATATATGTATATATTTTCCTCTCTTTATCCACATCAAATTGTATTTGTTCAGCAAACTTACATGATACAAAATTAATAGATAAAAAAAAATATCTGATTTCTGCCAAATTAGTCTACTGAGCTAATTCACGTCTGTAGTATTCCTAGCTCTGACATAAGGAATAGAGAACAAATATGGCAGTGAGAGATTACCAGACTAACAGTAATACAATACCAAGTCCTCAGACTAACAGTAATACAATACCAAGTCCTCATTACTCTCACCTTTAACTCACACTAAAAGTGCTCTGATTCATGAGATGTGACAGCTTATACTGTGACAATTGGCAAGATTTTTATCCTTTCCTGTCTACCCCATTTTAACTTAGGGAAGAATACTGCCTGCACTCAGGCTGCCACAATTCACAGCCATGTGTTTTAAGATCAATTGAAATTGTGCAAAAAGAGCAAGGTGTATAGGCTGAGGGCAAGTTAAGCTTGTCAGCCAGATCAGTGTATATTATTGCCCATTTCTGGGTCAGAACCCTTTGGCATTGTGTCCTCTATTGAATCTTCAGTCATGGGAGTATGAATACAAAGCTACCAAAACAAAACATTCTCATGCATATACCTCTCTGGAGGACCGTGAGCACAAGCATGTGACACGCTTGTTCCATTGCTTAATGCATTATAGGGAGGTGACAATGCTACAGTGATAAGGACGGTACAAGAACTGTAAGTTTCTTGTGTAGAAGAATATAGGTTCAATTTACAGGAGTGATTACAGTATTTAAAAAACTTATTTTTCTGACAATCTTAGAATTTCAGAATAGAAATGATATGGAAATGTGTGGATGAAATTGTCCAGGGAGAAGGGAGCAGGAGGAAAGAATTAAAGTCTAGAGGAAAGGGCTCTGTAATCTCTGTAGACAGCTGGAGAGAGAAGATGAGACTATCCAAAAGAGCGTCTGAAAGAGTATCAGGAGCAGTAAGAGGAAGCTAAGAGAGTGCAATGAGGTAGCTATGCAGTCAGCTGCTAAAGGTGTCTAATGGCACAAGAAAGGTCAGGGTTTCCCAATTTAGCTAGAAGGTCATTCCAGACTTCACTGAGGGTGGTTTCACTGCAGCCTAAGCAATGAGTGGAACTGGTATGGAGCTCTACAGCCACTGTCTCTGCTGGAATTTGGGGTTTTGTGGTCTAAATCATGTTTATTCCCTGGGGAAATTTGTCTCTTTAAATCCTCCAAGGACTTTTGAGCCTCCCATCCCCTTATTAAGGAAATCATTTTAGCAACCTGAGGGCATTGGAAGTATATGCTGGTAGGGGACTGCTTATGTGGAGGTAATAGTTCAGTTAGTTCTGAATCCTTGCTGTGAACTTCTTGCTTTACTTTGCCTTTTCTATGTATAGTTCTTCTACTAATGCAAAGTTATTGGTTGGAAGTTGCTTCAAATTTTATTTGAACTGTGGTTTCACTTTAAAAAGTTAGCATTGCTGTAAAAAGATTTTTTTTTTGTTTCTGCCTGTTACCCTTTCCCTCTCCTGGTGCTCCCTTTTGTTTACAGCAAACATTGATGTGACTGTTGTTAAGTGGATTGCAAAAGTGATCTGGGTTAAAATTTACCTTATTTAAAAATGGTTGGTTTTAACTTCGTTCAGTTCCTTGATCTTGCCTATCATGTGGTCTCAGAAATGCCTGCACTGATACAAGAGGGAAGATAGGTAAGAGGGTAGTGTAAACCCCTTTCACCATTCAGCTGTCCCTTTCAGGAACCTAGCTCCCTGCTCTGATCTGGCCCAGCTATGTCATCTTGGCTCAGGCTGCTGAAGAAATTGCTAAATTTTGAGGAACAGCTGTGAGAAGGCCTGTAAAACAGGGCCATGTGAGGTGAAAAAGCAAAATTACAGGCTGAGGTAGGCTTGCTGGTGGTTTAAGGATTAAAAAGAGGAGATACTAACATGGAAACACACGAAATCCTAACTGAAAAGACTAGGGACTTAATGAAAGATAGTCACATAACAATAATAAGGCTGTATTGCTGCAGCTAGTGAAAGCTAATTTTTATCTCCTAGGCTTCTGCTTGTTTGGCCAGCAAGGATTCTTTGCTGTTTTATTAGTCTCGTGAGTTTACTATTCTTAATGAAGTAACTTGTTAAATCCAAGCTCTGTTTTATGTGTGTTTACTTCTAAATTACTACTTTATATTTTTAAGCTGCATGCATCTCTTGTCTGTGCAGTCTCTGTTCATCACTGAAGGTACTGAAAAAAGTGACCTAACCAGTGATGGGAGGTGTATTTTAGTAGTACTGTCGGCTTGTACTATGTAACTATAGAAGGGGATGTTTTTGACTCACATATAGGAAGTATCAAGATATAGTACTTCTAGTTTTATGACAACAGAATAGCTTTTCTGGATTTAATTCCTTTTAGACAGATCAGTTTATATAGTGATAAATGTTTTTGTTTATTTCTGGACTATTTTGGATCTTAATGTGGTATTTTAAATCAACTGATGGTTTTAGGTCGACTATAGAAGGGGATGTTTTTGACTCACATATAGGAAGTATCAAGATATAGTACTTCTAGTTTTATGACAACAGAATAGCTTTTCTGGATTTAATTCCTTTTAGACAGATCAGTTTATATAGTGATAAATGTTTTTGTTTATTTCTGGACTATTTTGGATCTTAATGTGGTATTTTAAATCAACTGATGGTTTTAGGTAATCCTGTGAGTTCTAAATGGCTTTTGTGGTTTTTGTTAGTTATTTTCTTTACCCATTTAATGAACCTAAGGTAGCTGTAAAACACTCAATTTTCTTGCAAGCTTGTAAGTAATTCATAAAACACTAGAGTCTTAGTATGACTGAGATTTCCTTTTTCATCCTTTGTGATCTACCAATTTAATCTTATAACTTTAGTAGTTGTGGTTAGCGAGTTAAATTGACTCTTGAAATTATTTCTCTGAAGTAAATCTGCACTTTAACAAAGCTATTTCTTTTCCTCTATCTCTAATAAGCAAGTGCCTGTCCCAAGACAGTATCTATAGGTAAGAATCTACTTAAAGCTTATTGAGAGACTGGTAGTAGTATACTGAAATAAATTCCTGAGTTAATTTCTAAATATAGGAAAAATAATGAGTTAACTGAGTAAGTTCAAATTCTGTCGTGAAACAGTCTGACTACAACAACATTGCAATCAAAGGAAGGTGTGGTTACCTGAAAGTACTACGAAACACCCTCCCCCCCCCCCCCCCGAAGAAAGATTTAAAAAAACGGGTAGTTTTCTAATCTCTCTTAAGGGTGCAATTTAATGGTAACGTTTTCTTGTTAGGTCTTGAATGACATCTAGGCAGACATAAGTAGCTCTGACAGTGCGTTATCTTCAAAGTGTATTGAAGTTGTTTACTCTCTAGGAATAGTTTTCTTGATCTGCATAGATGGATATTAGAACATTATGGCTTCTCTGGATTGTGTAAAGCACAATGTTTCTTGGATTTTTTTTTCTAACAATACAAAACTATACTTATTTCTGTTTGGAAGCTGGCCAAACAAGCACTGGCTGTAAGCATGCTCAAACAGGTTAAGGCAGAATAAATGTCTTGATGCACAGCAGTATCCATATTACCTTTGTCTTACTGAAAAAAACATTAGTCAGGATATTACTGATAGTGATGTCATCATGTTGCTTAGACTCTGAACTGATTAGTCTGAGTTCTTGTGGCTGTCCTTAATATTGAGGCATGCACATGGTAGTGGAGTATGCTGTAGGAGCTTTTACAATACTTCCTTTGGAGTACCTCTTCTAGCGTATAAAATTTTTTTTTTAGAAGTCTTGTTATATAGTTTTGCTTTATGACGAAAACAATTCAGTAAAACTAGGCTTCAGAGCACAGTACCCCTGTTCTTCTGCGTAGTTTTTGTGAGACCAGTCATTTAAGTGAGATGAGTCACTGAATCACTTAATGTAATTACATAGTCACTTGTTTATGGTTGTATAGACTAAAGTTAAAATATTTTAACCGTATGAATGTTTAGATAAGGAAGATGACATAATTGCAAACAACTGCCAGTTTTTAAAAACTGAGCCGTTATTTTAAGTTTCATAATGGGTTCTTTGGTTAATTGGGAGTCTCAGGCTTTACATCAATTATGTCACACTCTTTGAAATCCTCAACAGTACTTTGCACAGACTCAATAATATCTTATTTATTGTTATAGGAGAGCTAATCAACTAAACATTCCTCTGCTGCTAAATACAGCCAGCAAGCTGCTTATGAGTCAAGACTCTGGCAGATAATTCTGCTGCATATCAGTGAAAACTTTACTGCTGGCTAGTTGTCATGTTCCTTATGTGAACAAATACCAACTTTCCGGATCTTATTTTTCACATTCCAGTAAGCAACATTTTCAGTGTTCACTGTAGTAAGCTTATGCTTGTAAAGGACTAGGGGGAAAAAAAATACAATCAGCTTCGTCATGCAATCATTCTGGAGTGTAATACACAGAGAGCTCAGAAATTTACAATGTTATGTCCATGGTTGATTAGTAATTAGGCTTTCAAATGTTCATGAATCCAATTTCCATATAGAGCAGCAGTTAAGGGCAAGTTACTGGATAAACACAGTGATACCTGAAACTAGAACTATATAATTTTTATAGCAGTCTTGAATGTCTTTGGATATTGTTGCAGCTTTTTAGGTGGGAAAAGTACACTGTAAACTCACACTTGTAAATAAAGGTGTATATAAGATGAATATTAACTAACCACTTTATAGAGACTGTGAAATTAATTTCCCCCTATAACAGTAGTTTGGGAAAAACTTTCCTGTCAGTTACTTGTATATCTCCTGACTTGTATCTTTTCATCTTTCAGTATGATGTATAAAATAGAAAAGGAGCTGCTTGTCAGCAGCTTGTTAGAATTCCTTAAATTTAATGCCAGCTTTGAAAAGCAAGTGATCACTCAAGTATGTCCAATGCTTACACTTATTTCTGTGTAAATATTTTTATATTTAAAATAAGCTAGTATAATATGAAGCTTGTTATCATCTCAGGTTAGCAGATCAAGAGTACTCGGTGACTAATTAGCTGTATGCTTGACTGAGATAGAGGAAACAATCTTTGCTTGTTCCCGACTAATTACTTGAACCTTGGGTTTTTACAATGTGACTGCCCTGGCAGATGGGTTATATTAAGCTAATAATCTTTTCATGGAAACAATAAGAAAATCAGAAGTGATTGGCATGTTTAAAAAAAAAAAAAAATCTACTCAGAGCACTGTCTGGGAGGTTAAAATGCCAAGTTCAGTTCAGTTGAGCAGAATGCCAGAAGTGGCCTTCCAGCGCCAAGATGGATGCTCTTATTGCAGGGATGGCAGGTACCAGACGCTTCATTCTGAAGATGGGAAAGCTTTTTTTGAAACTGATGCACCTTCTCCAAAGCATGTCATTCCTACTTCACATATCCCCTGCTATTCCAGATACTGTTGGTGTTGCTGTGCTTTGACTACTGCTCTTCCCAGTTCAGACTTCAGTTAACAATGTCAGCACCACTGATTAAACACTGGCACAAAGAGGGTTAGTACTTAGCAGAACACTTCCTGCGCTTTGCCCTTCTGCAGTCTAGAAAGAGCTTGGTATGTCCACGCTTCTCTTCCCACTCTAAAGCAATACAGCAGAGTGTATATAATCTTGTTTGCTGATAATCCACAATTTTTTCTGTTTAGCTTCACATCTGTAGTTTAAATGCAGAATTCAATGCCTTTTGCTGTTGGTTTCTGCATATTGTATTTGCTAATTAAGTCTAGGAAACATAATGGAATAACTATTGGAACTAGTAGAATACAGTAACTTAACATTAGTTCCTGGGCTTACATATTCTTATTTAGCACTGAAGCTAATGAAGTGTTAAAGTGATGCACAGCAGCCAAGGTTATGCTAATCTGGTTTTAGTGACATGAACAGGAGAATTTTAGAGCTGCTTTTTTAAAATCAAGTATCCTGTTCAGACAAAGGAATAGAGGAGTTTGATTCTCTAAAAGGAAATATAGTAAGAGCAGTAATGGTTACCTAAAACACATTCCTATGTTGGCAGTTTCTGTTTTGCATAAAAAGATGGTTTAAAAGAGGTATGCAAAAACTGGCTTGAAATGAAATGTCTGGTTCTAAAACGTATTTTAATTATTAAAAACATAAAACCTATTTGATTATAGAATAATTTTGAAGACAAAAGTGGTCCAGGCAGTTAGCATACATAGCATCTTTGGAATTTTTTTTTTTCTCCTGTAGAAATGTCTACATAAACAACTATATTGTGCTTGTATGTTGTCCTCTTTGGAAGTTAAGGTATGATTCCAATGTAATGGCAGTTGTTGGGAAGTTAGTATCCTATGTTACAGTTGTCAAGGTTTTTTTGATTATGCTTCATTATATTGTACACCTTTTGGCAAAATAAGTCATAACCTCAGGAATTTTACTTCTGTGGCAGTAACTCTTCATAGATTGCAGAAAGAAAATTAGTGAAGGTGCTGAGTCATTATGTTTTCTGAGTAGCATAGCTAGTGCTTTTATCTGTTAGATGAATCCAAATTACATACTGCAATATACTGTCTAATGTAACTCTTAATCAGATGCCCAAGCTGTATTAGAATTAATTTTTGTATTTAATATTTATAAGTAATTACATTATTAATAAAATATTTATAAATGTCAATATTTAAGTATTGAATTTGCAATACCGTTTGTCTATGTGTCAGTTTACTTCTGTAGCTCTGTAGATTTTGTTAATGACTTGGAGAGTTCTAAAGAATGACAGCCTTTAGTTTAAAAATGCAATTTAAGATCTCGTGAGTATTTGTTCCCCCTTGTTGATACTTTCTACCATATGCAGTGACTTCCAGACGCTCAGAAAAAATAAAAAATTTTCATGGGTCGTTATTGGCTTAAAGATTCCCTGCAGAATATTTGTTTTGTAGGAGGAACTATATGTTCTATGCAGTAGAGAACTTAATCATATTGCCTCTCCTTTTTTATAAGCTTGGCTTTATTTTTGGCACTTTTTTCTATTAGTGAAATAGTTTATACCTAGACACATATTGTGCTATTCACATTGTGGGGGGAAGGAAAACTAGGCAGACCAAAGGGACGGAAGTTAAAATTGTAGAATACACGTGTACTGTCTGAATGCACAGTCAGTTCAAAGGAGAAAATTCTAATGTACTTCTGAAGTAGGAAGGAAAAGAGTTTAATAAATGTAAGGTCACGGAGCAGTCCTTCTTCACTGGCAGAGCTCATGTACTAAAAAACCTCAAGTTCTCTCAGCTGCTCTCTGAGGGTGAAATAGCATACATACGAAGAGCCTTAGACAGAGATGGTGTTTAAAAAAAAAAAAAGAGAAGGGGGGAAAAAAAGGTTCATTTCAAAAAGTGGATTGTCTTTTGACCTGGGATCTGTTAATCTCAAGTTTAACATCCCTGCATTTTTAACATTATATACAGTAGGAAATTAGAAAAGTGGTAAAAAACTTGGTATTTTTGGAGTTTAAAGGCAGCATGGTTTAATTAACAAAGAGAATTGGACAAAACTAATTAAAAAGAATAATTCCCCTCCCTCCCCCCCAGTCTAAATTTTGATGTCCAGTGGGTTGGAGGGGAGAATTTCTGGGTTGATCTTTTCATTTCTGCATTTTAAATGAACTTAAAATGTGTCAAAACTCTTGGTTGGCATGATTGCTGTACTTTACGCAGAAATCTGTTCACTAATAACTTTTTTATTGCACATGAAGCTACTGGGAACAATGAAATCATGGCTTTCATTAATTGTTTTATTAATTCATCTTTTATTGATGACTGCAAGTGGTATTCAGATGCATAGGGCATTATTTCTGCTTGTCTGTACCTAAAACTTAACTAAACTTCCCGTTCAGCAACTCGTAGCACTAAAATACATGCTTTGTACAAATTAGAGCAACCTGAAACACTAATAAATGTTAGACTTATTAATTATATTGATAAATGGCTAGTTCATTTAGGAGTCTCTTAATTCACTAACTAGTAAATGGAGTGTTGTTGCTATATCCTCAGATTATCTTGGAACTATAAGCAGTTTACTAGGGCAGATGCTTCTACGAAAAAAAAAATTGTGCTTCTTGATCTTAACTACTGCAACATTGACTGTTGCAGTGAATGTTCTAGTACTTATTTTTTCTGTGTAGTATATGGCCAGTAGCTGTGAATAAGCTAACTTAGCTTGAGTCATAAGTGATAATAAGAAATATTTTACCATTATATTGGTATCCTGTTTCAGGGGTGTTTTTATTTCAGAGTTTACGCTTGTCTGAGATGTACTGACCTGTTTCTTTCAAGGGCTATTTAAATTTCTCCAGTGTGAAGTAAAAGCTTATTTCACTTCAGAAATAGGCATGTGCTGACTCATCATGGGGCAGCACTGCTCCACCCTTCAGATTTGTTTGTGCTACCATGTGCCCAGTTCACAGCAGCTGCATAGCTTTCTGAACAATGATGAAAGATGAGGGAAGGAATAACAGGAGAATGGGAAAGTGTGGGAAAACATAATCTTTGAAGAGTTAGGGATCCTGCGAATATGTGGGCTTCCCACCCACCCCTTTGCTTTACAAAAAGGTTGTATACCTAGCCAACCCCTGACTGCAGTTCAGTTTTACTAGCTCAGAGCTTCTCCAGTTTTTGGCTGGTCCTGGTATTCCCCATTTACAATTAATCAAGAAATTCACTGTATTCTGTCTTTAATGAAGCCAGTTCTTTCATGAAATGGCAACAGCAATGTGGAGACTTCATACAACTGGCATACCAAATGCATTCGACTAGTGTCACGCTAACAACAACATCAGTGTAAGGGGAGACAAAGGAGGTCTCTTGGGGGAAAAAAAAATACCTTGAATGACAATTTATCAATGAAAAAAAAAATACTTTGAATGAATAAGCACAGGCTAGACCTATGTGAACAATAAAGAGGAAGTATTTATAGAAAGAGAAAGCATACGGATTTTTACATAACAGTTTTCCTGGGGGTTTTTTGGTAGTTTTTTTGTTTGTATTTTTACTTATGATTGAGTATATCAGTATGTGAAAACAATGCTTTCTCAGTAGACAAACTTAAGCTGGTGTTAGTTACGTTATGAATAATGTGACCACACAGTTTGCAGAAAACAGGAAACAGCTTTTTGTCATACTTCCTTTTTGAGGGAATGCTTCATCATGACACTACTCAAACGTTAATTTGTCAGCTCTGGGAGACGCCCAGTGTTGCACACTGAAGAAAGCGGGTACAAACAAATCAGTTTCGGTTGCTAGAATGATAGATAATTTTTTTTTTCCTATCAGAATAATTGACCATTCAGTTTCTCGCTTGTACAGGAAATTCACTGTATTCTGTCTTTAATGAAGCCAGTTCTTTCATGAAATGGCAACAGCAATGTGGAGACTTCATACAACTGGCATACCAAATGCATTCGACTAGTGTCACGCTAACAACAACATCAGTGTAAGGGGAGACAAAGGAGGTCTCTTGGGGGAAAAAAAAATACCTTGAATGACAATTTATCAATGAAAAAAAAAATACTTTGAATGAATAAGCACAGGCTAGACCTATGTGAACAATAAAGAGGAAGTATTTATAGAAAGAGAAAGCATACGGATTTTTACATAACAGTTTTCCTGGGGGTTTTTTGGTAGTTTTTTTGTTTGTATTTTTACTTATGATTGAGTATATCAGTATGTGAAAACAATGCTTTCTTAGTAGACAAACTTAAGCTGGTGTTAGTTACGTTATGAATAATGTGACCACACAGTTTGCAGAAAACAGGAAACAGCTTTTTGTCATACTTCCTTTTTGAGGGAATGCTTCATCATGACACTACTCAAACGTTAATTTGTCAGCTCTGGGAGACGCCCAGTGTTGCACACTGAAGAAAGCGGGTACAAACAAATCAGTTTCGGTTGCTAGAATGATAGATAATTTTTTTTTTCCTATCAGAATAATTGACCATTCAGTTTCTCCTTGTGCTTGTACAGGAACTAAAAGGAAGCTTTCAGTAGTGCCAGTGATCTTTCTACAAATCTAAGAACTGCTATATACCAGATCTTTGGGTAATGAAGTCTTATAAGAAAAGATTAAGTGTTCTGTTTGCTGCAGGATCAGTGAAGATGTTTGGTGGGGGGTTTTTAAATAAAAAAGAAATCTAAGTAAAAAAAAAAGTAATAAAAATGTAGGGTTTTAAGCAGCAAAATAAACGTCATTGAGCATAAACTTAATTTAAAGCATTGAAATGACTCTTTTATAAAAATATTCTACTTCAAACAGTGTTTTCCAGTTGACAGACAAGTATAAGTTCATGGAATGCTTCTTAAAAGAAACCTAGGTTTCTGCAGTCAGTCAACGCATTTTTTTTGCCATGTAGAGTCTACGCTTCAATTTGAAATGTTTTAGGTAGCAAAGACTTGTGGCTGAGGGCCTTTGACTCAGACTTACGTGTTTGCTGCAGATACGTGGTAAGAAACAGTCTGTATGGTCTCAATGGCAATTTCAGATTTCTGTCTGATCCAATTTGTGCATCTATAAAGTGAAGGATATTATTTTAACTTGCATTGGCAGCAGCGGTTTAGCAATGATTAGCAGTAACAGGTTTGCTTTGTGAGTCTTGCATGTAGCTAGATATGAGTAGTGAGCGAAAGGGAGGTAGCCAGCATTTACTGACAGTATCCTTTAAACACTTAGTGATGACTAGTACATTAAGTAAAACCTGAGTGAATGCAGCTAATGATGTCCCACTCTATTTCTGGAGCTGAAACATAGACTAGTCTGACTCATTATAAACACTCCAAAAAAAGCTGTTAAAGGGAGCTGCCCTAGACCTGTTGCTGTGTGGAATTCCTAAAGAACTCGTTTGGTGGGGGTGAGGGAGAATGCATAGCTTCTAGGAGAGATTTTTGAAAGCCTAATGGTATTTTATAAAAACAAAATTCTAACAATATTCAACAAATGGAAAAGAGCATTGCTTTCATTACTATACATATATTTCATCTTTTATTTAATTTCTGTTTTTCTGAACACTCTCCTTAATCTAATTCCTTTTCACATTAAGACTGAACAAGTATGAGGGAGAATGCATAGCTTCTAGGAGAGATTTTTGAAAGCCTAATGGTATTTTATAAAAACAAAATTCTAACAATATTCAACAAATGGAAAAGAGCATTGCTTTCATTACTATACATATATTTCATCTTTTATTTAATTTCTGTTTTTCTGAACACTCTCCTTAATCTAATTCCTTTTCACATTAAGACTGAACAAGTACTTTGAAAAAAAAAAAAACAGTGTGCTCATGCTTCTTTCTACATTGGCTTTTTGCAGATAAGACTTTACTTTCCAGACCTCATTAAGCAGTCAGCTGAGCAGGCTAAATGAGTGTTCCAAGTGGTAATGGATACTTACTCCATGTAAGTACAACAAGATTATGAGATACTGGAATGCTGAGTACTTAACTGGCACAGTGTCATTTATATTACAAATAAATGCATCAAGTAAATAATTCGGGCATTTATGATAGCAATGCGTTCTCCTACCTGTTAATAGGGTAGATCTGGGTCACTAGATGAGGGGGTTTTGTTTTCTACTTTGAGCCTTTTATCTTCCATTCCACGTATCTGAGAGGATCTTGGCCTTTTCCACAAATAAGTGCTTCTTTTTAAGGTATTTAAGCCTGAATGGAATATGAATAGGCAGAAAGCTTCCAACAAAACCTGTTTGTGAAAATCAAGTTGCATTATGTTAACCCAATTTACACACGTGCTAAGTTCTTATTTTGTTTTGTAACATTCTAGGTTGTTGTTACGATGCTTAGATAATATTGCAAAGCTTGCCTTGATTTCGCCAAGCTCGGGTTACAGTTATTCAAATACAAGTAAGTTCAGATTCAAATAATTCATGCTTCGGGAGTCATGAAAGATCATAAAAATAAAAACAAAACTAAGGCTGTAAAAGGATAATTAATCTTATGTGCAGCAGAGTTTGTGAAGCCTGACTTCCTCTAATTGTCTTGCTCAGGTTCTCATAGCTAAGGTATAAACTCTGAAATTATTCTAGCAGATGAGGCACTTACCTCTCTCCCATACAGGTTCTCTGGTGTGTAAGTGATAAATTTGTGCTGTTGCTTTTTCCTTTCAATACAGAATTTACTATGGATCTCTTCTCTATCTTGCTGACGATCTTCAAAGATGTTGTAAAAGCTGTCTTCTGAGATCTCTTTGTGAAATTTCATTAAAATGGGGATTTAAAGAAAAGATAAAAGAACACAAGTTCTTTATTTATAACTGGTAGTTCTGGTAGTTCAAAAGTTTGAGAAGAAAGTTCTTGCTGATAGTAATCTGAAGACTTTCTGGTTTCGCAGAATCAGCAAAGGGTTTGTAATGTGAATCGGGTAGAGTTTTAACTGTCTGCTGTCATCTGCTTATACTGGCGTTCTCTAAATAATTAAGGATAACTTAACTTTTAGTTTTCCTTACCAAGTGACTTGTGAAACATGAAATAAGTGGTAACACTGTAGTATGTGTCAGAAGGAATGATGAAGATGATCTGATCTTCATCAGTATCCACGCTGCTATCGGAAGCAGATTTTCCACATACAATTATTTTTCTCTTAGTGATCCAAGAACTCTGTTTTCTCTGCATTATCTCTCATGAACATTACTGAATGTACCAAGTCATCAATAAGAATGCCTTTGAGGGGAGGGGGGCCGCGTTTTTCTCCCCCCCCCCCCCCCCCCCTTCCCCTCCTCTCCTTTTGCTTATGATTTGGAAGGGAGAGTTTAGGTATACAATCCCAATATAACTAGGGTACCTTCTCATAGAATTTGTATGACAGGGTCCCAAAACACTTACTGCTCCAGGAATGATACTACTTAGCCGTGCACCACCCCTGCAGTATGCTGGCTTCTCAGTCACTGTCTTCAGCAGCTGTTGAGTAGATTGCTATTTTGAAATATCAGATATCTGAACCTTTCTACCAGTCAGGACTTCCATGTTCAGAAATAGGTATTTTGAGTTTAGTGACTTGGGGAAATGTTTAATTCCAATTAAGTTCTTCTAATGTTTCCCAGTGTTGCAGCCAAAAATTGCTGGTGTGGCTGCTGGCTTCCATAATAGACTCACTTTCTGGCTATACAGTATGTAGTTTGTTTGCCAAACTGCAGTTGGCAGCCGTAGGAAAACATCACTTTGTATTGGTTGCTATCTCAAAAATGATGAGGACATAGAAAGAAACCTATGTAGAATTGCTGGGAGATTAGACCTGTACGTTTGACCAGGGTGGATGCTTTAACTAGTCAACCATATGTGACAAAAAGTATCCTGAAAGACAATGGCATAATGGCATATAAGGGGATAAACTCATATGTATTCCCTTACTGCATTGGGCAGTGAGGGAATCCCATATTACATGAAGAGAAAGGAGATCAACTCTGTGTTTACCCTCAAGTACATCAGTGTTGCCATGAGGTACGTCCCACTTGGTGCTGCACACTGATTTTTAAAAGAGGAGAAAGAGTGAACTGCTTGGGTCTAATACATGAAAATGAGAATTGCTACACTAGATGAATCCTTGAACCATATTGACCAGGTATTTTTTCTTTACAATAATTAATTTGCATAGCAATAAAAATATTGGCAATTATGCCTGAAAATAATAAAGGTATTTGTTATCTGCTCAGGGTCTGAATATAAATCACCTCTGGACTATATCTAGTTCTTTGTAACTGTAAAGTAGTCACATGATGGAAAAATAAAATCTGCTTACTCAAAGCGAGTTACACAGATAAGAACGTAAGTATGTGTTCTTGTTGCAAATGTTGATTATTATTTTATTGAATCTATATTTTGTGGCTGGTAGTGAATGGGTAAATTTAGAACATTTTGATCAATCTTTATGCGAGCGTTGTGTAGGGGTTACTGCACCTGCTGTGTTACTAATCTTCATGTTAGTGTTATGTAAGGGGTTGTTGTGATAGTCGCTGAACCATGCTAACCTTACCTTTAAGTCTTCGGAGCGCGACCAGGCCACTTAGGCCTCATTGTATATGGGATGACTTATTTGACAACTTGACATGATAGATGGATGAGTATTGAGTTAACTTGACAGTAGTATTTATCTTAAGGTAACCTGAAGTGAACTGTCCTCATTATAATACCAAAAACCACACCCACAGGTCAAGAAGACCCTTGCCCAAGTGAAGACCCTTCCCCTGCACAAGCATAATATCTGCTGTGTCATTCTCTTCTGTTAGTATAAGTTTATGTAAATCACTAACCAATCATTGTAATTGGGAGTGTATTATCTTGTAATTGTTGTGTATAAATGTAACGGTGATCTAACCTTAGGTGTGCTTGATTTGTGGAAATTCCACCTTGCACCCAGCGCTGCAATAAAGAATGCCTGCTTTCTAAAACTCCAAATTGAGTCTTAGAGAGTTCTTCATCTGCCGATTTACGGTAACATTCTGAAGAGCAATGCTGGCAAGGTTGGTTTGTGATGTCTTTTCTACTGCACCCCAAAATAAGGTTGCCTATCTATTGCCTGTTTGAATATGATGGAAAGAAACAAGGATGGATTTTGCTACTGAAAAATAGAATTAACTGTCAAGGTATATACTGTGGAAAAAAGTATGTTGTAGAACAGATGCTGTGTATAGATGCTTCATTTATGGTTTTAAGTAGTGGATAACCAAACTCATCGAGTTATTGCAGGGTCCCTCACATGATTTGTACAGTAGTGATTAATATCTGTTTTGTAGGCAGTGGTTTCAGACATGTTTAAAGCCACACTGAATAAGATTGCCTTCTCAATTGGCTACTCTAAATATGAGCCATTACCAGTGACAGAAACTGGATAACATGGTGTCTGCTGAAATGATTTGTTTCACTTGTGGGCTAGCTCATTTTGTTTGAAATAATTTCTTTTCCTCCCTTGCTAATTAAATAATTTCTAATGCTAGCTTGTATTTGCATGTATGTTTATAGGATAAAATTAATGATATGGAAAAAGAGGAAAATTGGAAAAAAAAAAAAAACACAAAAATTTATAATTTGCTCTGGAAAAAAAAATTCTAAAGTGCTGTAATTTTTCAAAATGGATCTCTCAGCCATATGAAAATGTAAATCGCAAATTCAGCGCACAGCAGAGTAATCCCTTGGTATGGAGCAACCAATTACATTAAGCAGTCACAATTAAATATGCTTAAATCTCCTACAAAGCAGCTTTATATCTAACTTCAAGTAGTAAGTAAAAATAATTCTGCAGTTACGAACTGTGGATTACTTACCAGCATGTTAATATATACAGGTTTTTCTTAAGTCTACCTAGGACAATGATGATGTAAGATTACAGCTATGGCTGCTTCAGGTGGAAGTTAACGAGGACTCAGGAGCAATGTTAGACATCTTAATCATTTTCCTACATATAAAAGAGCTTAGCTTCTGAACTTTAAAGTCTTGCCTGATACTGGGAAAGGCGCACTTCCACCTGCCCCCCCCCCCCCCAACTCCAGGCTGGAACAAGTCCTGTGATTGTGGCAGGTAGATACAAGGTAGTTCTTCAGAAATGGAAGAAGCTAATGGTGCAAAAGGCTGATTTTAGCACAGAACAAGGCTGACTTTTAAATAGGCTACTGAAGTGGCTCCTGAAAAGTAAACCAAAATAACTTCTTAAGCTTTCTAATACCTAAGCTTGCTCTGCTGTCTAGAAAGTTAGCTGATGTTTCCTTGACCATAATTTATTTGTGGAGATTTGACATGAGTTAGGGGCTACAGCCCTATAATTTTAATTTTCTCCAGATGAAAACCAATTCACAGTTGAGTGTGTGCTAATTATTTCCACTCAGGTTTGTTGCATGCCAGACTTTTCAGTTGTATTTAATGTTATTACTTGTTGCTCTGGAAATAAACATTACATGAAAATGGGGCATCATCACTGTACACTAGTAATTCTGTGAAATACAATTTTAAATGAACCTGCCTTTTCATGAGCATGCTGAAAAGCACCAAATGCTTCCAGGCTCTTGCAGTATTTTGTACTAGAACACAAAATAGAGTGAAATATACTTTAAATAAGAAAATTCTGAGAAAAATTCAGATGGTTCCTAACAAGAGGGGAAATAATTTTGCAGCAAATTTTAGTGAAGTAATAATATCAGAAAGAGATGCTTTCTATGAAATAATGAAATTACCTGAATATGATTAAAAGTGAAAAACATGATTTCATCATCAGTTTAAATTCTCTATTGCTTTATCATGTCAAACTCTTGCTAGTGATGGAAGATCATTTTGGTTTTCAGTTTTTTACATTGAAGCTCCAAAATCTGTGATCTAGATTTAAATGTAGACTTCAATGGCTAATGTTTTATGAATTTACCCTTATAGTCTAATGCTTTTATACTAATTGCATTTTGGGGTCTATTTTGTGCTGTGAAACTTTACTTTGAAGCCCTACTGGAAACTGCTGTATTTAAGAAATACTGTTTACCAGCATGTAATTAGGTGAAGGAAACACCTTTTTTTTTTTTCTTTTTTTTTCTTTTTTTTTCTTCTTCTTAAGGCCAGAGTAGAAAGGAGTCACAAATTAGTGGTGTGGGACAGTATTGCATCTTTAGGTATTTGAAAAGTCAACAAGGCAATTGAAGATGAAGCTGAGACTGCAATAAAACCTTTCTAGAAATAGTCTCTGACATTTGGAGACCACTAAGTCATTACAGTTAAAATATGTCACTAACCTGCAGTAGTACACAGAACGTATAGTTTTGGAGAGGTTGTGTATCTCTGAGGGGAGGTACATGTGGATAACAGAAATGTCTTTGTATTGAAGAGACAGGAGTGTTCACGTTTTATCCACATACATTTATCCTCTACACAGAGCACATTGATTTCTGTTAAAGGTCAAATCTGAAATTCCTTCATCAGCACACAATGGAAGTCCAGTTTCTACACATTTCTGAGAAGTAATTTTTGGAAATAGGCACGTGTAAGAACATGTCTGCAGTGCTGAAATCAGATGGCAGTACAAGCAGAGTGGAGGCAGTACTATACACTGACAGCTTTTCTAAGTGACAGAGGTAGGCAGTTGTATAGTTACCAGCTGAATCTCCTTTCGTACAGTTCCTCTTTCTTTGAATTTTAAGTCCTTTACAAATTCTGCCAGTACATAGTGCTATTGATGTGTTTGAATATATAACTTACAGCATGTTTTCTTCAGGCAGGGAGTAGAAACAAGACTGTTGAGGCCTAACTTGAAAATGGAAGTAGATCTGTTGAGACTTGCTTATCTTTAGTCCATCCCAGTGCATGATTCCATAATTCCCCTTAATTATGGTTGCTTTTTTATGTTATGTAGTGCCTAGGGGCAAAATAACGGTCTTGGTGTGTGTTTAGATAGTCTCTTCTCAAAAGGTCTCAAATTTGAGTGCATGAAAGAAAGTTAGTCTTAGAAAGCAGAAGTGACTTAGAGTCTGAAGTCATGCAAATGCTGGTTATTAGGGTGACAGTGAATCCTAGATATGGAAATACCGTGGTCATGACACTAGGTAATTATCTTCATTGAACTTTAACATAGGTCCAGACTCATTTGTGTAAGTGAAATCAGTGTTCCTACAAAGCAGCTGAGCCCGCTGTAGCACAGAACTGCATAAAGAAATAGAGAACAGCATGAATTATGATAAAATAGGATATTTTATGCAAAATTCCTGGTTTTCATGACTGACCCTCAGGTTTTCCACAGTTCTTAAAGTCCAGACCGTGGAACTTTCCAAACTTTCCGGGAATGTAAAATTACATAATAAATGGGATGGTTGGTGTTGTGTGTGTGTGTGTTTACTTCTACATGCATAAATCCAGCATGTATTTTTGCAAGTTTCAGTATACTATTATGGATATTAGTAGCATCAAACCACCCCACTGTTTCCTGAGTCTACAGACAGGACACTAGGGTTAACACTGATTCATGGATAACATTGTGATTTATGTCCTCTGGAGCTTTGTTAGATAGGAAGTGATGGTGAAACAGGAAACCAGGCATTGTATGAAAACATCCATAAGTATGTAACTAGAGGAAAAAGCTGCAAAAATAATTTATGGACGATATTGCTGTATATGGCTGTATAAAAATATATTTATTATTGTGCACAGCTGGATACTGTAATTGTTGATAATAATGCAAGTGACTAACTTGATCTAAACCTGACTCTTTAATTGAACCTAAGGACTTTAATTGAACCTAAGGACTCAGGGGAGGAAGAAAATGAACTTGCAGATACTGACAAAAGTAGCAATATTTTGGTGAAAGAGATATCGAATGTGAAAAAATGAAAAGCTGTTCAAACTTATTTAAGCATATTGTTTTCACAAGCTCATACATGCTTAATGCTACTATTGTAGAGTAAGTATGATGATGTTTTGCCCTATGGTGAAATCTAGTAAAAGGAAATGTGCCAAAGCAGTTGCATAGTTGTATTTTGTGTTGAAGAGCTAACTGAACTTGACCTAATCAAAATGACAAGATGAAGTTTGTGTTTATCCTTTCCCTCTCCCCACCCCCTGTCCTTTCTTTTTTTAAATGGCTACAGAAGGACATGCATGAATATATTTATCTGAACGCTGGAAAACACTTCATAACATGCTTAACCTTGGTAACCTCTTTGAGCTGTAGTACTATATAATGAAGCTAACTGTTTAGTATGACAAAGTTGCTGATAATGCTGATAATGATACCGCAACCATGGACTTCCGGAGGGCAGACTTTGGCCTGTTCAGGACATTGGTTGAGAGAGTCCCATGGGAGACGGTCCTGAAGGGCAAAGGGGTCCAGGAAGGCTGGACGATCTTCAAGAAGGAAGTCTTAAAGGCGCAGGAGCAGGCTGTCCCTGTACGCCGTAAGAAGAATGGGCGGGGAAGACGACCGGCCTGGCTGAACGGGGAGCTCTTGCTGGGACTCAGGAAAAAAAGGAGAGTTTACCGCTTGTGGAAGAAGGGGCAGGCGACTCAAGAAGAGTACAGGGATCTCGTTAGGTCGTGCAGAGAAGAAATGAGAAAGGCAAAAGCCCAGCTAGAACGCAATCTGGCCGCTGTCGTTAAAGACAACAAAAAAAGTTTTTACAAATATATTAATGACAAGAAGAG
>NW_008795322.1:2319109-2360006 GCF_000699145.1 Aptenodytes forsteri | reverse complement strand
GCCCAGGGAAAGTCCCCAGTCCCCATCCCTGGAGGTATTTAAAAGACGTGTAGATGAAGGGACATGGTTTAGTGGGCATGGTGGTGTTGGGGTGACGGTTGGACTCGGCAACCTCAATGATTCTGTGATTCTATGATAACTCTTAAGAAGTCAAGGTTAATTCTTCCTTTGCCTGGTATGATAGGCTTTGAAGGCTACAGTTACATTGTACTAACCTGAGTTTGTGTGTGTGAAAATCAATTATGCCTTTAGCTAGAAAGTTTATCCTCCTTTACTATCTGGTTATATAAAATATAATAGAACAGTTTGGGACTGTTCTAGCATAAAATTCTGTAAGATACAGGTCCCACTGAAGCACATGAGAGGTCTGGAAGGTGATCGTTGTTTCTTTTGCTGTCCAGTCTGGGACTAGTATTTGCAGTATTGAACACTTACACTGTATGGATGTATTCTTCAGGTCCGCTCTTTCTTCCATGTTTCCGCACCCTTCCAGGTGTTTACAGTAGAGCATGTGCTTAAAACACATGTTCTAAATCTTAAGTGAAAATTGTGTGCTTCACAGTAGGTCCAGAGGTGTGAGTATCTTGCTTGTAATCACAAGCCACCTTTAAAGAAAGTGTTCATAGTACTGTTATGTGTGTGTTAAATAATATGTTAAGTTGTGGTGAATTTAAAGACAGTAGATCTCCCTTTTATTTTGGGGGGGAAGGAAACCCAACGAAGACTAAAGACACTTGGTGCATTAATTCATTACTTCACTGTGTTTTTCAGTAAAGCTACCCATTCAGTTGTGAGCTGTTTTCTAATTTGATGTTAATCTAGCCACGTATTCCCTCTCCCTCCAACTTTGGAGCAATTTGATTTAAATTTTGCATAGATGTGAATTTACAGGATGATTGTGGCACATAAATCATCATCAGAGATTAGGCTAGCTGTTTCCCCGATTTACTAATCTGTATAACTTCATCATAACAAGATTTGTCCTGCAATTCTAGGAGTTTAGATAATGAAAACAGCTATCTGTCATTACTAGAACTTGACTACAGTTGCATTTGAAATTGTTTCTGGTTTTGTGCTTCACCTGAATTTTTCAAGTTTTTCAGAACTCAGAAAAATGTGTTATCTGTGCTACCCAGGATTTCTGATTTTTTTTTTTTTTTTTTTTTCCTGCACTGTGGCTCACTTAGGCATATATGATAACTGAAGTCATCTGTAATTGCAATACCTCATCTAAATTCAATCACAGATATGTAGCCTTGTTGGGCTACAAGCGATCTGTGGCTAGATGTTGAGAATGCTTATTCTGCTTGCACTTTTTTTCCAAATGTTAAAACAGTACTAAGAACTGGCAAAAATGCACAGAAATATCCACATACTGGTATCTGTTAGTGTAACAGGTCTTTTGCTCAATACAAGTTTTACTAAGTAGCCTTAATTAATAGTATGATTAACTTAACACTCGAGTTTTGCACACAGTAAGGAAAAAGTGCTTTTTGAAGCTTTCCCAGTCAGGCTTTCTGATGTAATTAATCATAGTTAAGAAAAACAGAATGCATTTTGTCCAGACAAGAGGAATTAATTTTTTTGTTTCTCTTTCAGAAAGGGTGGCAAACTGAAGGCTTATGCTTTCAATTACTGAACTTAGGTATCTAGGGTTCATGTCTCCATTATTCTTCTAAGGCATGACTCGGTCATCATTGGTAAGCAATACTTCCACATAGAAGAAAACCATCCACAGAGATATTGCTGAATTTAACTTACTGTTCTCATTGCACTTTATTTGAATACACTCGTATTAACAAAGTTAATATACAGAAACTTTCCCATGACTTCCAGAGACTTGTACGTTATAACATATAAGGTGGTAGGGTGGAGAGTAAGATGGACATGTGCTGCATAATTTCTTCATCTAATTAACGTGAAAAGAATCAAACAAGAAATTAAATTACTTGGCATCAGTTAAACATCTCGTGACGAATACTGGTTTCTGTATGGAGTGTGATGTGATGGATCTGTGTGGAGTTATTCTTACCCTAGATATCAGCAAAAATACCCATTTGCTATTCTCCAAATTCTTGTAACTCTTCTTTATGTTCTTCCTAATGGCATAGGAACTGAGTGGAATCCTTTAAAAAAGTAGTTTCGAGCATGTCAGTCATAGCGATGCATGAGAAGAGATTGCAGACTCTTCAGCTTACAATGCTTGAAGGTTTGGGGTGGGGGTAGTGTTGATATCTTAGTAAGTAAACTGGTGGATAGATTAAATGTGATCATTGGGGAATAGAATGTCCTCAGATACATATATCCACTCTGATTTTTTGGAATAGAGCTTTTCTTCCTTGGGCAATTAGACAGAGCAAATAGCCCATTAAAACTCTTGGGAAAACGGCTGTTAAAAAACAACAAGCAGTTTGCATGGGATGCTAGCCTTATTTAAAATCCAAGCAGTGACAATAAAATGAATGAAAATTGAACCAAAGCTGATCTTGTACATTCAACTAAAGCCAGCAAATTCATTGCTAAGCAGCTGAGAATAGATGTGTTATCCTACAAATGTTATTTGGATGTTCTGGGCTAAAGATTGCCAGCCAAATTCCATGTTAGAAGGAATGAATGTCAGGAAAGCCTTCCTTTTTTATTATTTTTTTTCCTTTTCTTCTCCTCCTTAGAGAACTTTCCCCTCCATTCTCAATTTAAAAAATCAAATTCATAGAAAGATACCAAGGCAATATTATAATGAGAAACAGTGTTTAGCCCTTACCTAAAATCACTAAGCCTGTCTGAAAATAAATGTACTTGCTTTACAGCAAGTTTTATTATTTCAAGCTGAGTTTTTGTTTCTGTCTGATGTAAGCTAACAAATGGCTGGATTGTCAGCAATAACTATAGGAGGAGAAATCATTGGGACAAAGCATTTCTAGACCTTAAAAAAAAAAAAAAAAAAAAAAAAAAGAGAACAGAGAAATTAATGACCATTTAAGATTCCACATATACCAAAAACAATTCTAGCTTGAGTGGTCACGCTCAGCAGAGAATGCCTGTCATCACAGTCCAAGACAGAATTACCTTTGGACTTGTAATGTCACTGAAATGTGATTCACTTACCCAGGTCTTGTTTGTTATTGAAGGTTTGCAGCAAGTTGTTGGCAGTATGACCCCTAAAAATACTGTTTGTAGACTGTCCATTAGCAGAGTAATAAAGAAAGGCTCACCTGTCTGATATGTGAAGTTGGTTAGAAATAAGGTTAGAGAAAATTGGAGATAACTTTGTCTTCCCTTGCTGCTTTTGAGCCCTGAAAAAGGCAGGTATGTAAGTTTTTATTCTATTGCGAGTGGTAGATTGCGCAGGCACTGTTTTATTTGAAGGAAAAAGCAAATGAAACTAGTAGGGGAGTAGGTTGAAGAGGAGGAAGGTTATTTGTTAAAGTTGGTACAGCTTTTTCCAGTGTTCCCAAACAAGACACTACAGAGAGTACTGACATTAATTAGAGGAATGAATCAAAACAAAAATTTGAAGTTGCAATGGATTAGAAGTGGTTTTTTAATGCTGAAATCTGTTTTGGTTGTTCTTTTTTCCCCTCATAGTGCTACATAACTAGATATGAAATGTTAGTCTTTCTGTGATTACTGGAAAAATTAAAACTTTGGGGAAAAAAATCACATTTGTTTTTAAAAAAATATGGCATTAGTCTCAATTTGACTTCTGTTCTTAAACTGGTATGCTTTTTAAAAGTGTGATAGGTTTATGGCATAGTAATGTTCAATATGGGAATGATTTTAGATCAAGCCAAGTCACTAGTTTGCTGCAAAATACAGTGCTTCTCTCACTCTGTGATAATAGCCTTGAAGCACCAACACTTGTTCAGGTGCTAATCTGCTTTTTTCCCATCTTTCTAATTCTGTTGCTTTGCAGAGAATCTCATGGTTTTCCTATTGTTGAGTGAATGCATCTTCCTAAAGCTGCTGAAACAACTGTCATGTTTGCTTTTATATCAACCTGCGATAAGAGCTTTGCAACAAGTGAAATAGTACTGCACATCCCTTGTGCAGCTTTACATACCTATTTAAGCTTAGTAATTTTTCTGTAGCTAAAGACAAACAAAATCTGATGATGACCTTCTTTTAAATTTTGGGCAAAGGAAAGCAAAAAAAATAATGAAGTCTCCACAAGGCAGTCGGCTTGGTTTAACTCTATTTATCTGAGCTAAAGCACAGGAAGGCAAATATCCCAAACTATGTTAAGTACAGAAGACAAAAGGACTTTACCTTCAAATTACTTAGCAGCTTCTGGTGGTAAATTAAGGCAGACAATAACAAGCTGAAATGAGTATTCCTGGTGAAATATACTTCTCAACTAGTTCTGCTTATATTAAGATCTTAGTTGCTATTGAACAGTTGATAAGTTGTTTAGGCATTGCTATGAAAATACAGTAGTAATTTTTTTTTGTTTACTTTTTTTTGGTAATGGAAATAAGACTTAAGCACGAAAGTAATTCAGTGTGTGTGCACACTTGCTACAAATCTGTTAAGTGAGCTTGAATGAGTTGTGACCTGAAATGTGGTAGTCTTTGCTAGAAGTATTTTTCTATTATGTATGTTGATTGCCTAATAAAAGTTTTGGGTTGATGTTAAAGTTCTTATCATGTATGAAATTATAAATGGGTTGGAATCTTCTTACTTAACAATAATCACATGTCGCATTATAAATTTGCAGCTGAGGCACAGAGGTGCATCAGACTTCTTGGCTTTACTGATAGGATGGTAAATATGTGGAAACCTCCCTTAAAGATTTGGCGTCATGAAGAAGGCAATAACAAACCAAAATCAGTATGCTGGGAACAGAAAGGATTTTCACAAATCTGAGAAAAGCACTATTGTAATAGTCAATTCAGTGTTAAATGTCAGGTATTGCTTTAGAAAACAGGTGTATTGTGGGACACGTTCTACTAATTCTTACCTTCATGTGACTTCTGAGCAGAATTTACTGCTTCAATTTATTTTGAAGGAATGTGTGTCCCTTAATTATGCTTCCAAATTCCAAGTTTAAGGTGAAAACAGGAAAGTATGGAATAGTTATGGATTTGCTTCACCAAATGTTTCTAACTGCCACTGTGATCAGGGAAGAACTAAGTTTTATAACATCTTAAAATTAAAAAAAAACACAAAAAACCCCAACTAAAACACAAACCAAACACTGAATCCAAATAAAATATTTATGCTAAAATAAACTCACCATGCGAAAATTAAACTCCCCCTCACAGAATGTTGCCTTATGTGTATCCTTCCTCATGCGGTAGTAGTTCAACGGGCTCCAACAACAAACATCATCTGATGAGGGAACTGCAGCTTTTTTCAGTAGTTTCAGCATCTATGCTGTCCCGTACAAGCAAGTCATAGCTTTAAAAGCTTAATTGGGAAAGTACTTTTTTTGAGCTGAATTGTAAACCGTTCAAACTTGTGGTGGTGAATTACAGTAACGTTGCACTGTGTTAGATTTGGGAATGTGATGCTTCCCTCTACTGGCCGACCCACAGAGATTAAGTTTTATTATCTGGTGAAGCAAGCAGCAAAAATATTTTAAAAAGAGCAGCCTCTCCTTAGGACTGAGGTGAGAGGATTGTCATTGCAGTCTTTTACACAGGAAGAATTAAATCCCTTACCTGCATCACAAAACAGCTTTATATTGTAAAGTGACTAAAATTACCTCAGTCAGTTTTGGGGAAGTGAAAGTACAGTAATATTTTAAGCCATTTCATGTCTACTAGTAACACCAATGCTAAGTATTTGCAGTAAATTAACTCTACCCCAGCCAAAACCAGCATAGTAATTTCCTTCACAGTAGCTGGTATGGGGCAATGTTTTGGATTTGTGCTGAAAACAGCGTTGATAACACAGGGATGGTTTCGTTACTGCTGAGCAGTGCTGACACAGAGTCAAGGCCTTTTCTGCTCCTCACCCCACCCCACCAGCGAGCAGGCTGGGGGGGCACAAGAAGCTGGGAGGGGACACAGCTGTGACAGCTGACCCCAACTGCCCAAAGGGATATTCCATACCATATGACTTTACCTCAACCCACGAGTTTTCTCACTTTAACTCTTCCGATCCTCTCTCCCATCCCACGGGGGGGAGTGAGCGAGCGGCTGTATGGTGCTTAGCTGCCAGCTGGGTTAAACCATGACAATTACAAAGAGCATGCAATGAAGTATTTGAATTTCGCAAGGAAGACTTTTATCCAGTGTGGAACCCATGAACCATATAGCCTCTGACTGATATTTAAAATGGACTTATCTTTCGGCTTAACTTTGAGAGTTTAAGTGCTCCTTTAATTTCAGGTGAGAATTTGTGCATAAATCTTACTCTATGAGTTGATGCAAAACCCACACAAATTTCCTGGTCAGCCACAGTATGCAAGATAACACGAAAAAATGCTTAGCTTTTGATTGTAGTATATAGTCCATGAAATTTGTTACCAGTGATGGTAATATTCTAATTAACATGAGCATTCGAAGATGCCCAGTACAGTTTAAGACTGCATTGTATACAAGAGCCTCACACTGTCAAAGCACTTGCATATCATAGGGTGTTCTTTCAAGTGATTAAGAGACTTCTACGTTTGTACCACAATTTCTTCCTTCCTTAAATGATGCCATTTTGCCTCTAGAAGGTGTAATGTTGCAGATTCTTCACCTCTGTAGCTAGAGATGAACAGCTCACTAAGAGACCTTTTCTTCCCTTTAAAATGTGAGTTATGTTAAATTGGTCATAGCTACTGAGATGCTGCTCAGGTTGGCTCCCCTGAGATCCACAGAGACTGAAGGTCTTCACTCAGGACCGTACATTTGTTCAGCTGGATCCTCTGCGCTTTCCTTGTGCAGCTATTATCCTGTAGTGACAGACAGAAGGTTGATTGCTGCTGGTGTCATGAGTGCACACTTAAAAAAAATTTACTTTGCCAGGAATTGCCAAGGAGATTAGCATCTCTTGCAGTGGGTTTCCACTTATTTGTTAAGTGCACAGAATTGCACTTTCTCACTAGCAGGTGCAAGATATAGACAAAGATAGACATTGTCTTCTGAAAACTTTTCTTGCCACTCCCTAACAGCAAGCAAACTGGCAAATTATGTGGCTGAGTTTAAATTCTTCATATGTCAGTTTTCATATGGGAGATCTGAATGATACTTCCTGCTGAAATCAGATTTTTTTTTTTTTTTAACAATTGATAATTAAACCAACTTCTGCTTTGATTCTCTAATGAATGTTCCAGGATTTGGTAGCAGGCATCTATATGGCGACAAAATAAATATAAATGTCACAGCAACAAGCCTGTCAAGAGTTCAAGGAGTGTCTGGGTGACACTCTTAATCATAGGGTTTAGTTTGAGGTAGTCCTGCAAGGATCAGGGAGTTGGACTCTATGATCCTTATGGGTCCCTTCCAACTTGAGATATTCTGTGATTCCCTTATGTGTCATTTTGGTGTTGGACGCTAGTCATAGTGCCACTTACCATGAAACTACTCTTCCTTAATCTAGATCCAAGACTCCATTTGGGTAACAGCTAAGAATGTAAACACCTCCCCATACAAACTTTCATATATAAAAAGGGGCCAGTGACATTAGAACTACAAAAATATATTTGCAGCAGGAGGCTGGTAATACTAATTTGAAACCCCTATAGTATGAGTCATCGACTCTGTTCCAGGGTTTTATAGCTGAAGAATGCTAATATTTCTTTAAAATGCTTTTCAACATTGAGTCTCTGTAAGATATGCAGTGGAATCCTATGGTTCCTGCAGCTTAGTCTTTTAGAATTTCATTTACTTGTTCAAAAAAGCCAAAGCTAGCGTTAGCATGCATTCATGGTAGAGGTTGAATACTTTAGAATTTCTAGACTTGGCTTATTAGGTTTCTTGAATAGAATTACCATAGTCTGAAGTTAGGAAAAAGAACCTCATCAGGAAAAAAAAAAAACCAGCCGTCCTCATGGGTCTCAGGAATTGTAGTTGTTCCCCAGGTGGCAGGCAGAATTGTTGTGATAAGACGAGTTAACTGGCTGTAAAACTTCAATAGAAAGGAGAAGCTTGAACAGTAGTGAAATTTGTACCAAGCCTTAAAACACAGGGGGGTCTTTGTCTTCTCAGAGCAGGTGTCTCAAGTGACAAATGAATGGCATTGGACAAACCACAGGAGGCTTGAGTACAGTCTGTTTGCCAAGGAAGTGTAACCTAATCACTCTAAGTGCGTGGTGCAAAATAATTTTCCATGGAATATTTCAACACTTCAAAAGGTGATTGGGTTCCAATTTTGAGCAAACAACAGTAGAGTTTCAAAAAACCAACCAACCAAAAACCCACACTCCATTCAGCATTTGAATGGACTCATGAAAGTCAGAGGCACTTGACTTGGGGCAGCCTAGCAGGTATGCTGCAAAAGAGCCAAGTGAACAAGCTGATAGGAAGTGTATCTGGTATGGCTGTTGGTTAGAAACAATTCAGAAACGATCTTCATGATATGCCCTTCAAAAAGATTACTACCTTGGCCACAGATTTCAACTGGACTACTTTAGCCAGTGATTATGATGATGCAAGCACTTTGAACTTAAATCATACTTAAAACAGTTTTTGAATATTGCATTGTTGTAATCAAACTAGGACCAAAACAGGAATCAAAATTATATTAGCTTATGAAGGTAATAGCTTTTTTTTTGGTCAAAATATTAGTATCGGTAAAATCTAAATGGTTATTAAGGCCTTTCTTTAAACTACTTGCTGAGAAGGAATAAGCTTAAAATAGTGATTGCCATGAAAATGAATATTTGATGCCCTACTCTGGATGACAAATAAGAAGCTGATTCTACTGTCTTCAGTTAGGGTGTTGGAGTGGTCTAATGACAGCAATTAGTAGACCCATCTGAGAAAAGCAGCTTGCGACATACAATTGGAAAACCAATCCGGAGTGGAGTATCTTTGGCCCGGAGTTTTAGTGCTTTGTGTACTAGATGTATTAAACTGGATGGTTAAGAGCAAAAAAGCAAACAAAAATACCTGCAATGTGTAGAATTAAAGTTGGAATTTAATTTTGTGGCTTCTTCAGAGTTGGTTTGCAAAACTATAGTGCTAATAGCACGAAGATGTGGGTTTTTTTGTTTTTTAAATCAAACTAGCTAAGAAATTGACTTAAACTTTCAAAGTTAAACATGTGGTGACATGTTTCGATAATTTAACCACAATAATTATAGTAGCCCAAATGTGAAATTTCAGCTGAGAGTTATTATCAGCTAAGATGATTTATTTATTTATGTGTTTAAGGGACTTTTCCCAAAATGCTACTGAACAAGTTCTGATAAATCGTAGGATTGGTTTTTTTTCCAGACTTGTTCATATTTTTTGTTCTTATGTGAGAATACTGCATTGATGACTGCTCAAACTTTTCAAGGCATGAAAGAGAAAATGGCAAAGTTTCAGCAGTAAAATGTTTAAAAAAAAAAAAAATAAATGAGTACATTTGTGAAGGCTGGGTTAATGTTATGTGTGGAAGCTACCTGAAAATACTGATTCTTCTGAGTCCCAGATTACTCTTGCTCAACATGGAAAACATGAAGTTAGTTGACTGTGGGTTTGGGGTTTTTTTTTGAGATGGTTCATAAGAGGTTAAAGCTATTTCATAATACATGTTATAGTGCTGCTTGATACAAATCAAGGCCAGTTACAGAAGGTATGCTCTTGAACTGTGACATAAATTCCTGCTGCTGCAGGAATTTAAGCTCTGAATTCCAAATACTTGCTTAAAGTTCTTCAAGCTGTTTTTAGTAGCCCTTTAGTATTTTCTTTCCTCCCTTTGTAACATGATGGTTTTAATCTTTCCCAATATTTGATGGATGCATTTGAGTTGAATTCCGCCTTTGGTAAATGTATGCTTTTTCTTCTTTTCCTGAAGAAACATTTTTTTTCTTTTAAATTATTTCCCCCCCGCCCCCTTCCCATTTTCCTGCTTTTGCTTGAAAGGTAAGAGTAGCAAAAAGAATGAGTCCACAGGACTCATACCAAACTTCAGAGCTTTTTCTGTACAAAGAAAAAAGGAGGGGGGGGGGGGGGGGGAGAGTTAAAAAAACACCCCACAGTATTGAGTCTCCCTAGCAGTTTTTTATCACTACAATTGCAACAATTTAATTCTTGGTATGTTGGCTTAGTTTTCTTTCAAATTCTGTGCTTTTTGGAGTGTAACCTAAGCTAATTAAATGATGTTTCCTCCTGAGGGCTGGCAGTTTTGGCAAGCAAGGTAACAGCTGCACCATGCTGATGAGCAATGACAAAACTTGTATTTCTGCCTTGTCAGATACAATAGTAAGCTGATAGCATTGAGGAATACAGGAAGCTTTCACAATTGTATAGCTGAACTCACACAAAGAATTTATAGTGGAAGGCTGTCTTTGGCCAGGCAAATATGCACATTGCTGCCTCTTTAGAGTTAGCAGCCAGAAGTAGGGTGACACTTGAATTTCATTTCCAGTTGAAGTTTTGACCTTCAGCAAGTCATTCAGAGCCTTTGAGCTGTAGTTTCCCTGTCCATATAATAGAAACAGAATTTGAGTCACAGGAATGTTGGTATAGAATTTTCATAGTACTCCACAATATCTTGATGAAAGGAGGTGTGTAGGTGCAATTAACACTAGATGAGTCTGAATTGCACTCTCAACAAAGAGAATTCTTTCAGTTAGTCTACAATAAAATCATAACTATATCCCTAGTATCCTTGGCAACAGATTATGGTCCCAACAGGTGATACTACAGTTCAGTATTAATTACTGATACCGAAATCAAAAAGAAGAACAGAATCATTTAAACAGTTTCCGGGGTGTAAATAAGCATTATGTAAGAACCATTAAATGCATCATACTGAATATATAGAGGTGTGCTCTCTAAAGAAACACGCAAATCACTTGCATAGTTAGGACATGAACTTTGAAAAATTGTATGCTTGATGATTTAAATTCATACAAAGAGATGGTATTCATTAGATATGGGTTAGTTTCTCAACAGGGAATTGTATCAAATTTTCTTTTTAAGAAAGCCAGCCCGTGAGACACAAGGTTTATCGGTTGATGAACTGAAGATAACTTGTTTTATCATAACTGTTTTTACAGAGGAATTACCTGATTATAAATCCTTGTGCTGTGGATATATTTTAAACTTTCTGCAGCGTTTCACGATAAAGATTCCTTATCGTTTTGAGCTTTAGCTTTAAGACCATGTATAGGAATACAGGAAACACATTCCCTTCCCTTATCCACCCCCTCAAAAAAGGTTAATATTGTAAGAAATACTTCTTGTCCAGGTACATCTTTTTAAATATCCCTCTGTCTCCATTTACTTTCTACTCAGTGCTTTTTAATGGTATAGTTCTCACCAGCACATAGTGACTTTCCTTTGCCTTCCCCTTTTCTCCCTACTCTCTTTGAAATAAGAAGCAGTAAAAGTAATAACCTTAGAAGGCAGAGTTCTTTTGTTTATTTTTGAAGAAATGATTCTGTCATCATCTGGATGACAAACTCTATGCATCAATTCCTAGCTGTACCATCAGTAAGGAAGATGGAAATGAGGAGACAGTTAGCAAGGTGTATGAAGAATATTTGTGGAAATAAGATCTTGGAAATAGGACAATAATGAATAGAAGGAAAGGGTAATGTGGGCATGTGAATTCTAAACGCTTCCCAACCTGAAAAAAACATTGGCTGCCTGAAATATATTTTAACTGATTTTTGTGTTGCTACTGAGGCAAAGAAAAATAAGGTGTAATATAACATTATTGGTGGTATGACATAGTTTGAGTTTGAAAATGACGATAGTGACTTGCTTAATGGAAATTTCCCCACACACACAATTTTGATGTTAAAATTGGGTGACAAGAGCTCTGTAATTTAGTACATAATGATACATCTTACCTCTGACAGATTTGGTTACTAAAGTTTTATTAAAGTGCACTTGGTACTAAATATCAAGACGTGTTTTTGCTTTCAGTTTAAATAAAGATCTTTATAGGAGAGGGAAGACATCAGAAGACAAAATAGTTTTGTGATTATTTATTTACTTATAATTGAATGGTTTGGAGCCAGCCTTTGTTTTCTGTATTTATATGGCTGCTTGATACAGTAGCAGCCTTACACTATGACTTTTTTTACAGGAAAACAAGATGATTTAGAATGAACTGTATGAGGATATACTGCTAGTGCGCGCATGTACATGCTCGTGTGCATCTGTTAATGGATTTCAAAGTTGTCCTTTTTAATTGTCTGGAACTTCTGAGGTAAACGCTTTTTTTGCCTTACAGATAGGGGGGTGGTGGTGTTCAAATACTTGTGCTCTGATGTTCAGCTACCATAAATCTGCAAAATAATTAGGCTTCAAGCTGTGTGCTTGAAATAACTAACTGAAGGTTTAGGAAAACAAATGTTAGCAAAAACTATTCTGTGAATAAATGTTAAAAGTAACTTAGATGACCTAATTATATTATAATTTATATTTCTAATGCAGAATGGAACATCCCAGCTTGAATTATCTCTAGATTTTCTGCCAATTTTATATATTAGATTTAATTCCTTATTGCAAGACACTTTTAATCCCTGTGTTTTCTCTCAGTCCCTGGAGGTGTAACACTGCATTGCATGCTCAATTCTGCTTGGTAGGATGAGGAATTGCTAAAATACTTGTCATAAGCGTAAGGATAGCTTTTCTTGTCGAAAGTTTAATAGTTTAATTTAGAAGCAATTGTCAGGAAAACTTGCATCTAAAATAGCTGTTACACTTTTATAAGGAAGCTGGAATTGCTACTTCCACTTTATGTTCTATCCATACAGGGATGCTCCTGGGACTCTGATCAAGTGCCTGTTTAACCATTCGTGAGAATTCCTCTTTGGTTGAGATTAAAAGTGGATGAATACTACTTTTTTCCGTTGCTGTACTAGATGGTACGACTGTCTGTAAGGCATGTTTGCACATAGTCCCTGTACTTTCTAAAATAATTCTGAACTTCTCTTTATAAATTTCCAGTACAAAAGTAAGTGAAATTGCCCTGACCAAAAGGAAGTTTGGCCTGTATTTAGAAATTAGCAATAGTCAAAATAAGAACAAATGACTGCCAGTTGCAAAAATGCTGATCATTAATAGTCCTCCTTAATGGTGGAGAAATTATGTATTTGTTGAAGTTCTTGTCAGATTAGCATGGCTACAAATAAGCATTAGATGTGCCTATAAGGAAGATGTTGGTGAGAATGCCAAAACTGAGCTTGAAATGTGTAGGGGAAGTTGTGTACTTCGTTTGCATAAAAACTAAATGGCCTTTTAAAATTTTGCTAGTAACACTTGAGCTGCTCTGCGAGCTAACTCTGGAAACGGTAATTGTTAAACGTGCTTCTTAAGTATATATACAATTTTGGAGGCTTTCTTAAAATATTCATGAATTTGTTATGCAGTGTATTATATCCTGGAAAAATACGAGTTCATTTAATTTTTTAATTTGTATTAATAATGTAATTCTAATGTCTACCAAAATTTTACAACTTAAGGTGTCAAGAATGTCCTTCAGCTCTAGAGTCTGTAAGTCTTCTGCTTGGTACTGACAAGCCGATCTTCAGTGTGAATATAGTTTACTGAAGTTCTGCAGGATTGGAGGGTCTCATGGGTTTTCACAGAAATGTTCAGAATTTAATACCAAAGAACAGTGAAACAATATATAGGAACTAAATATGATGTGGACTTGAGCTGGAATTGTGTTCATATTCTGTTTACAGGGAAGGGTCCAAAAATGGGAATTGTATTTGCCAGTTCAGTTCTAGTAAGTGAATGAGTTGCCACACAAGCTTATTTGGTAGTATGAGGTAATTTAATGATTTTTGTTCTACTTGGGCAAATTATTAGTACAGTAACTTTCTTTCATTCTGAATGTACTGAATTTTTTCCAGTTTACCGTAACGCCCTCAGTTACCTGCATTAAATAGCACTTAATGCATAATGTGGCTAATGAGTGAATACATCTATATCAGTACCATACTGTATCTTTTAATATAATTTTTGTTGAGGCTAGGAAAGCATCTGTTCAGACACAAAACATTGGCTACAGTTAGCATGTGTGAAGATAGAACTGAAGTAATTATTACGCTTTCATCTCATCTTTGGCGGACTATAGGGATGGGAGGCACGATGGTGCAAAAAGTGTTTGACCCTTCACTGATGAGCCTTACTGAGATTCTCAGAAAGGGTAGGCACTGGAATAAGAATAACTGGAAAATTTCATTTTTGCTGAGAGTCTATTACTCAGGTTACACATTTGCATTAGATAGTATGGGAAGAATAGTGAAAGGAAGGTAAAAAATAACTTAGCTCTGTAGCACTGCAGAATGTTACTTATAGATAGGCTGCAAGATTAAAGAGCTGTCTCGGTATGTTACGATTCAAAGACCTGCAGCCACATCTGCCTTTCTATCCTAAGGAGTTTTTCTTAGGAATTTTGTACTTCAGATATCACTCTATAATGTGGGTTAAATGACTGTATTTTGTCTCAGTTTTCCTTTTATCCTTTTGTTCTATCATTATCTTTTTTCATTGTCTTGGCTTGGCTCTAATTTCTCACATATGTGGTTATTGGAGTAATTTGAGACATGACTACCAATACTGGTTGGTTGGGTGCTTTTGCACAAATTAGCATGCACAACAGTAGATCCTAAAACTCAGATGCTAAAGTTTCTGTGGTAGATGGTATCTATCACTGGCCTGACCAGTATTGCACTAAAAGTCTCAAAGCTAATTGTATGACGTCTCCAAGTCATGTTTGTTTTCATGGAGCTTTGTGAGGCTTCAGCAGAGGAGGACATAATGTTTAGTGTGATGAAAACACAGCGGGCTCTAATATTTTGCATTTGGAGAAAAACACAGCAAGATGAATTCTTCAGTTTATTGCTTAGATGTATTAGGTATAAAGTAAAAACTAAGCAAACAAAAGAAACCCTAACTTGACTCTATCTAGTAGCACTGTAATACTTACGAAAACCTATTTTCATAAAGAATAGAAAAGGAAAATCATTCATTCTGTTCCTCTGAAGTAGAAGGGTACTCAGTGGCTGGTGGTGAACCAGCAATTCCATTGTGGGGGGAGCTTTTATTTTATTTCCTATTGTGGTCAGAAAATTTCTTTGTTCAAAGTCTCATTTTATTGTGTGATGAGAGTTCAGCAAAGGTTCTTCAGTTCGCTTAAGTTCTCAGTTGTGCTTGAGAAATCTCTGTTAAGGTCTGTCTTTAAAATGTTGTATTCTCTTTATTCAGGGAGATTTTGGTGTTTGCTGTGCTGAATCTTGTTAGAAAATGAGAGCATTACGGGATACTTTGACTTCCCCCGTCCAATATTCAGCAACCCACAAATGTTGACTTTATTTAAGGGTGGTCTAATCTTCTGTGCTGTGGAGGTATTAAATTGAGGGATTATTTGCTGCACAGTTGATAATTCCTGCTAAAAACTTCAGTTCCTTTACTACTCTTTTTAAGATTAAATCATTGTCTAGTGTTCCTTCCCACTCCCAAGTAAAAAGATGTAACAGCGGATGATGGTTTATTGGAGTTAATTGTTCTGTTCGGACACCTTTGGTGCAGGCCATCCAGTTCTGATGTTTTTCTGTAGCTTTGTTTTTCATCCCATCCCAATACATCAAAGATGGAATCTTAACTTTGCTACTTTTAGCAATAAATCACAAAATAGTTACTCCCCTCTTCCTTTGCTGTGTGAAAACCAGATATGTATTTCCTTAAGTCCCGTTGGTTCTTCTGGGCTTTTTATGGCCTGGGCAGTGGAAGCAGCAATGAGACTGCTCTCTAGATAGAATTTTCGAACTAGCTAATGAGAGTTTTGGGGTAGCCTGCAGTCATAAATACATTCACCAATTTAACTTTTGGTCAACTAAACATGCCCTTAACTTTTAAGGGTGGTAAATCAGTTCCTGTCCTCTTTTCTTACATAGCTTAATCTCTCTCCTGTACCATCAAATGACAATCTCATACCTTATTAATCCCACTTAACATTAAGCTGTGCACAAAGTTCTGCTGGCTGCCAAAGTGCAAAATTATCAGAGCATTGTATGTGACTTGTGCTGTGATGCTTGACACTCTTTCTAAGGAAAGCAGAGAAACTGTGGAAAGGTAACACTGATTTTAATTTAACACTTGATCTCTGCAAGCATTTAGAGGGCAGGAAATTCTTCAGGAAGCAGTAAGGGATACCTAAAAGTAACACAGGAAAGTAGCTGTTGAACTGTTGTGAGAGCACTTGCTGTGTGTAGTTCAGTACAGCGCTCATCCTTTGAGAGCAGGTTTTTTTGCCTTGAGAGTAGCTGGAAGAGATTATCAGTATTGGAGCTTCTGTGGTAAAGCTGCTGAACTTGCTAGTGGTTTCCTGTAATCTTTCAAAGAACTGTTGCAGTTTAACAAGGATGAAAGCTTCTAGTTTACGTTGTGTTGTGTGTGTGCTCTAGGTCATGACTGAGCCTGCTGAGGAGAGGGAGATTGCACATTGTTTAAGATTAACTGAACAAAATTTGTGTGTCCTTCTGGCGAGGAGACTAGGACAAGCTGGTAAGTAGGGAGTTCAGATGGTAGATGTGCTTGTCTGGAGTAGAGAGCACAGTGGGACACAGATCTAACAGGAGAGAGGGATTAAAAAGCACTGCATGGAATCCTTTTTTCAGCCATTGTGGTTTTCTGGACTGGAAGAAACAACACACCCTGCTATCTCCCCATGGATAGAGGGGAGAGGGTCCTAAAAGCCTTGCACTTTGGTTACTGTGATCTAGTAATTCTAAGCTTCTCTCTATTTAGAATTTTCTTGTTCTAGTTCTTTTTTTATTTTGTTTTTTATTTCTAATAAAATAACGAGTTCTTATTGTGTGGTGTGCTGGTGGGAAGCAAAGGGGGAAGTAGCTGTACTTCAGGCACTGGTTGGCTGGGACTCCTACTGCAATGGCTATATGAGCTCTAGGGTCTAGCTCATGCAAAACAAACTTGTCATCTAAGAGAGCTGGTTCACAGTACTTGCATCGAAATTGTTTTATGACCAGTGAAAGATTACTCCTCTGTCAGCACTAAAATGTTTGTTTATTGAGTAAGTTTGGAAGTCTTTGTTATTTTGCTGCTTCATGATAGGGAGAGCATCCCAGTGTTACGTACATGGATTATGTTAAAGAAGTAGAAGAAGCTCCCTGGAAAAAAAATAAATTGTTGTGTGCTTAAACGCGTAAGTGAGAAGACTGCATTAGAGTCGTTACATATAATAGTGAGAAAGTGGGGCAGTCTGTATGAGGAACACAAATAGCATAACTGTCTAACAGCTATTTTTAAAGCTATTAATACCATTCCAGATCCTGTTTACTGTATATTTTAAGCCAAGCAGCCTTCATATGCACAAATTTTTAGTTTTCTCTCTGAATGTTGACAGGGAGATTGCAAGTATTGGATAAAACATATCTGCCTAGTGCCTTTTCTCAGGATTCCTGCAAGTCTGGCCTGTACTCAGCAGAGAGTTAAGGTGACTGCAGAAAAAAAGTATGTAATATAGATGAGTGCCTGAACGCCTTTCTACCTTCTAGGTCAGTACTCTTGCATATGTACATCTCTTTAGATAGAATGTTGAATGTAGCAAGCATGCCCATGCCTCTCAACTGTTCTTGCGTCCACAAGTGAAAACTTACACCATAAACTAACTTCATTGACATGGTGGTGGAAGACTGCTTCTTTAGTGCTACTCTTCAATTTCTATCTAGAACAAGGAGGATTACTATATAAATGGAAAGATATAGCTATTCTAGATTTCTTTTTTTTTTTTTAGAGAATCCGAGTGGGATTTAATAGGCTCACTTTCTTAAAAGCTTTCCAGTTAATTGTAGATTTTCTTATTTATTCCTTTTATACTTACTCGTCATCTATTCTGGAAGCTATATGGATTTTTACTGTACATATTTTTACTAGTTTATTGTTTGTACATGTCTGTGTTACTTTATTTAGTCTTTTTGGATTTTATCTACTACAATGAATTTATTATTCTATTATCAGATTATAGTATAGTCTCTTCCCTGGTTTTGAAATCTAAAAGTATATGGAAAAGAAAACTCTAAAATCTTTTTCAAAATTTAAGTAACTGAACTTCTCTGGTTTATGAATCAGATAATTACAGGCATGACTTTTATCAGACCTTACCACTTGTTTTTATTTCTGTAGCCTTAAAAGCTTCAGTTAATCATTCTCAATAGACTGAAAAATGGTTTCCATGTAAGCTAATAAATTTGGAAGCATAACTTCTAAATCCTTTAACTGATCCTGCAAACAGATGTTTAGGATAAATATTGCTCATCTAAAAGCAGATATTGCTAATGTATAATAAGAACTGTGTAAAATTGCTGGAAATTTGTTTTCGTCTTGAGAGAATCAGTGTTAATAAGTCAGATCAGTCATTTTTATTTAAGCAATACAAAAAAGCATATGTTTTCTTGCTTTACCAGCTGTCATAAAATTTTGGAGAAAAGGGTTGTTTCCAAGCTTTCCAGAGGGAATATTTCACAGAAGTATTTTGACCTTTATAGCTTACAAAACCAATTGACTTCCTTTTCCCATAAACTTTTTCTTGGCTGAGATGCTTCTACAGCAAAGCTTTAGTTGTGAGGGAAAATACCAGCTCTGAAGAAAATAACTGGACTGCCTTCTAGTGGTTTTAGTTATCATAGATTACTCATAAAAAAACCAACTCATCTCTTCAAGTGAATTGTTTTGTTCCAAATTGAATATGCCCCCCCCATATTTCTTAATATTCAACAATTAAAAGTGCACTTCAATGAGACTTTGCTTTTTAAGAAGCACAAGCCAGATTGTACTAGTCACATACATTTGTTTGTTTGTTTTTAATCTTAAGAAAAGACCTTTTGCCCTTTTGTCTGTTTCTGTTATTTTGAGTTGTGTATAGGCACTTACTGCTAGATCAGGAGATACTAATTTCAAATTAAATGGCTCAATTTTTTTATTCTTGTGGATAGTGTTTAAAAAAAACACAACCAAAAACCCACCAACCAAAGAACCCCCCTGACTGAAGTGCTACCACTAGGGAACAAAAGAAAGACGTGTGACAACAGGACCATTGAATTGAATATTAGGATAGTTAAAAAAATTTCAAGTCACAAAATACTGAGGAAAGTAATATTTTCTTAATAATTTTAAATTTGATTTGTGTCATTAGACACCAGCAAAAGAGCAACTTATATAAAGCTAGTGAAGACCTTCATATTGTAAGGCATAGGGGATTTGAGTGTTTTATATTAAACAAACAGATGTAATTGTTGGAACTCCTTAGTAAATTTTCTTGTCATCATAGCAAGTAATTAAAATATTACTAGCACAAGACAAGTGTGCAATTTCTGCCACTTGTCAGCAGAAAATATTAAGATCTCTGTAAATAGATGTATCTTTTACCGGATACTGACTTTAACCTACATACAGAGGATATATATTGTCAGTATATTCTCCTGATGACTCTTTTGTAGTTCATCTTCGTGTTGAGTTAATAGAAATAAAAACCTCTCATTGTCATCATTTATCATTACTTTCCAATTTTGTGTAACCTTCTATGAGGTATCTTGTTTCTCATCGGGCACTGAAACTTGCACTGGGGAGAGTGAAGGATTTTTTTTCTGCTAGCATGATATAACAGAAATGACATCATAAATTATATCCTGAAATCAGATCATCATAGAAATGCTGTCATCTTCAATAAGAGTCCTAGAATTGACTTTTTTTAAAAATTCTTACTGTGAAAAGAAAGAGTGATTGTGCCGCTGTACTCAGCACTGGTGAGGCCGCACCTCGCATACTGTGTTCAGTTTTGGGCCCCTCACTACAAGAAGGACATTGAGGGGCTGGAGCGTGTCCAGAGAAGGGCAATGAAGCTGGTGAGGGGTCTGGAGAACAAGTCTTATGAGGAGCGGCTGAGGGAACTGGGGTTGTTTAGCCTGGAGAAAAGGAGGCTGAGGGGAGACCTCATCGCTCTCTACAACTATCTGAAAGGAGGTTGTAGCGAGGTGGGGGTCGGTCTCTTCTCCCAAGTAACAAGCGATAGGACGAGAGGAAATGGCCTCAAGTTGCGCCAGGGGAGGTTTAGATTGGACGTGAGGAAAAATTTCTTTACTGAAAGAGTGGTGAAACATTGGAACAGGCTGCCCAGGGAAGTGGTTGAGTCCCCATCCCTGGAGGTATTTAAAAGACGAGTAGATGAGGCACTTAGAGACATGGTTTAGTGGGCATGGTGGTGTTGGGTTGACGGTTGGACTCGATGATCTTTGAGGTCTTTTCCAACCTTAATGATTCTATGATTCTAGAAAGAACATAATTACATATGCAAAGATCTTAGTACTATTTGCTGTGCACTGATATTAAAACAAAAAAAGATGAAATTACAGTAGGGCAGTGTCAACTTTAGTCTGCAAACGTCTTTGGAGGTTATATTAAAGGCAGTTTTCTGTGATAATGTTGTGGAGGTATGGTTGAAGAGCTGTGGAGGTTGCTACAGTTGCAGCAAGGTAGGTTAAGGTGCGCTTTACAAGAAGGTGAATACTTGCAAAATTAACCCTTAAGTAAGCACAAAAGTTAAGTAATAAGATCTTACTTTTATCTGGATAACAGCCTTGCAAAGATGCTGAAGAAAGGAAACTGGTAACTGATGAGGTGTGACACAAATTGAGGTATAGTAGCCTTAACTGAAGGGATAAGCATATACAGCGCTCAAGGCCACTGTAATATAGATGGAGGCAGGAGAATCTTGAATCAGCAAATTATGATCAAGTTTCTGAGGATGCTGACCACTGGGAAAGATTTATAGTGCTCAATGTGAAGAACTAGTGTACGTGGGCCCTTTAATCTCTGTCATTAAACTTAAAAAGGAAACAAGGCAGTTACTATATGTGCTGTCCAAGGTAAGTAGCATGTAGAGGCAAAAGTCATGAGAGGTATTAAAAATGGTCCAGCTATTTACTAATACAATAAGAATAACATTTAGAACTGGAGGAGGAAAAGCAACTCCCAGTGGTGTCAGAAGTCTTGTGGTAAAGCATGGCTGCTGGCTGTTACTAATAGCTTCAAAATGTGAAGCTATTGGATTTCAAAGCGATGGCACTGGTTGACACTTAATTCAAGCTATTCAGTATTATCTGTAATCTCTTTCTTTCACTCCTTCCTGCTGCAGTGTGTGTTTTTATTCTTTTTCCTTTTCTGTTCTGCTACTTACCCTATCTTTATTGCAGGCATTGTTGTAAGATATTTGTAAAATAAAATGTTTTACATGAAAGAGGGTTCCGGTCTGACTTCTTCTCTGTACTACCTCTCTTAGATTTGACTTGATGCAATTGTAGCAATAATTTTAGTAACTGTTTATAATGCATGTGTAATCTAATTTGGTTTAGTTTCAAATTTTGCTTAGCTGTTTAAATCCTCAAACATACAAGCTCAGATGCTTCAACGGACTGACTTGAAGCATCTGTGCTAGTGCTGTAGTGCAGAAAAGTGCACAGAAAGCTGTAGCATTGCTTTCCTTTAAGTGTCCGAAAGACTACTAACGCTTAGTACGTAACTTCTTACAGCACACAAAAATCAATAAATGTGGTCTACTTTGCAAGGTATATTTTTCTGCTTTTAATTTGCCAAAGTGTTCTAGTACTCCAAGAGTTCTTCTGCATGATTCTTTAGATTTATAGGTGCTTTTTGTTTGGTGGTAACATAATAGATGGAGAACTCTGAAATAAACATGTAAACTAGCATTGGGCCGCTAGTAGCCCAGTTGTTTAGGGACCATTTGTAAGTTTTTACATATCTTTGTAAATACTTAATGAAAATGAGAGATGAAAAAAACATGTCAATTCTGCTCTGGATAAAATTCGAATGTGGTTTTCTGAAACAGTGAAAGACACCACTAACAAATATTACTACCATCAATGTCTGTCTTAATCCTCTTTGTAGTCTCCTGACCTGGAATATATTTTTTCCTATTATTTTTTTCAACTGCCTTTCAAATGATGCTTGTGACATCATTAATAAAATTAAGAAAACAAGTGTTTTGAATTCATGCATCCTCACTGTCTTACAGCTGTTAATATCAAGCTGATTTCTCGTGTTTCCCTAGTCAGCGTTGGTGACTAGTACAGCTAAAAAGTTTGCAGATTTGAATCTGGAAACATGTTGTCATCTCTCATCAGGAATGATTTCTGTATCTAAAAACTTACTAACTGTAGAGCTGATATAGAGTAATTAGAGGATAAAAATGTCCTTTTGTAGAGTTTTGTTGGGTTTTTTTTGGTTTGGTTTGTGTGGTGTTTGTGTCATGTCCCCCCCCAGTAAAAAACCATGGTTACAAAAAGAAGCCAAATTGAAGGGCCAGAAGAGTCATAATATGCTCAATTTCTCTTTTCTGGTGTTTTTGTTTCACATGCTGAACACTATACAGATATTAGAAGTAGGTTTACTTTTGATCTGCCAAATTAATTTCTTTAAAAAAAAAAAAAACAAAAAAAAAAAGGAAACAAACCCTGTTTTGCACAGTTAAGGGGTAGAATCTTGCTCAGGTATGGTGAGGAATTAAAGCAAATTTTAGCTTGGGTATCTTTTGAAGCAGGATCCACAAGAAGTACAGAGCTGGATATGGAGATGTCCACAGATCCTTGCTTTACTGTTATCAGTGACCCCTGACAAGTTACTCCCTCTATTTGCAGCCTTTTTGAAGATTTCTGACCTAGGATTCTCTTCCTTGCCCTTGGAAGAAATAAAAATGAGAAATAATTGAAAACCCCAAGCTTTCCTGCTCAACTACGTAAACAAAGTCAAATGTCTTTCAACTTGTCATGGAGAGGAAGTTCTTTTTTGGCATGTTTTTTAAAGTTCTTATTGTTTAATTTAATTCTACTGTTATTTTTTGAAGGACACTATTTGAATTAGCAACATAATTCTGAAACTTGAATTTTGTTTCTGTAAATGGCTCTGATGGGGAATAAATAACAAGGGGTAAGGAGAAGAGGTCATTCTTCCATTATTGCTTATGAGTCTGATATAACTACTTTCAAACAGCTGCTTTGAGAAAACAAAGAAATAGCATGGTGCTGGAGAACAAGAGGACCTGAGAAAATTGTTTTTATTTATCAAATCTCTTTCTTTTTCTTCTTGGGAATACTTCCCCCCCCCCCCAATTTATGATTGAGTTTTTCATGCTTGACATGTTTCTTAAATTAGTAGGACTCTAACCATGCCGTAGTTTACATACCTGTTCTTATTGTGCTAAGTTAAACATGGAACTTGAAATTTTTAATTAAGAACCAAATCTTCATCTTCAGTAGGATGTAGCCTATAGTAGCCTTAGGGTGTTCAAAACTTCTTTGGGGCCAGCTGAATTTAAAGCTGTTTTTTATCATTCTACTTTAGTATTTGCAATCATTGTCCTTATTTCTGTGATAAAACTGCATATGCTTTTCACGTTCTCAGTGTAGTAGTTACCTGAGAGAGAAACACATAAATGGGGGTTAGTGTTTGTCACGTAATTTCAGTGTTCACCTTAATTCAGTTTGATTCTAGACATCTGTTGTGAAAGATGGGGTAGGTTCCTTGCAAGTTCTTATTTCTCATTGACATCTCTGATTTCTTCAGATGCGCAGCTCTCAATCTCTAAAGAGAACTAAGGTATAGGTTAAAAGCTTTTCTTCATAAAAATGTTCAGCTACCTGACAATAATCAATTAAATACACAAACTGGAGGTATGATTAAACTAACCAAAAAGTTAGTTTAAAAAAATAGGCTTTAAAGGACTGAAATCATTACTGACTAGAAGTTCTTCAGGGACATTAACATATAATGTATTTGATAGTTGCCGAGGAAACATAACCTTCCCAGTGACAATATGCATTGCACATAATAAGTAACTGAAGTAATTCTGACAGTGACTGATCCACTTCAGCATGCCTATTCTTCCTTCAGCCTCTGCAAAAATTGCAAATGTGTTTACATCCAGCTAGATTAGTATCCACTATATATGCTGAACCGTTAGTACTTCATGTTTGATGTTGCAAATAGGTTCAAAACAAAAGCAGGATATCAGTTTTTCCTGATTGAAAAATAGTCATTTTGCAATGAAACGGGCAGCGGGTGTGTGTCTGGCTGGCCATTCTTGATTAACCATAGGGCATTTTAGAGAATGTAGAGGCGCAAAAATTGGAGTATGTTTATGATATGTATTGATGCAGTACAGAACCAGTGGATTCAACCTAGACTGTCTAGAATAGCAGCAGAAAGTTTTGCAGTGCTTAGTGTCCTTTTAGCCTTGGCATGTAGAACTCTCTGTACTACTGTAGCAAATGCAACATGAACTTCTTCATTTATTTTTCCTGCCTTAGGGTGAAATGGAAGTGTCGAATAGAAGAAATTCCCTGTTCAGATATGGTGCAAGCCTAGTGATCAGCTTAGGGAGTAACCACAATCCATTTGAAATATAAAGAATGCATACGTTATAAACATTAATACAAGGTATCAAATGATGATAATAGAAGATATAAGAGTTGCCAAAGCACAATTGCCAAAATGGATCCTCTACCAAAATAAGTGACCTGGGGCCTTAGGATGGTTAAGTAAGGTCTGAAAGAAGAAGAAAAAAAGCCTGTAACAGTGGCAACATCAGAAAGACAGGGATTTCCAACTCTACGTGTTCCTTAGTGCTGTAAATGATTCAAGGTGACCTAATCTGCACATAACTTTGTTAGCCAAAATGAATGTTTTAGACCCAAATTGGTAGTGGAAGCTCATATATATTCACAACATACTTTATATAATACTCTTTGAGGAGGCTAATGTTGTGACTGTGAACAACTTGAAGCACAGGTTATAGTTGAGGAAAAATTGCCTTTGAAAACTTGGATTTCACAGTGAAGCTGCTGTAACTGTGACTCGAAAAGCAGTGAAAGATAGAAATGCTCACAGCACTACCACATGTGTAATGCATTGTTTGGTAGAGTTCTTGGGTGGGATGTCTGCACAGGATCTTGTGTTCTGTGAGGGTGAGCCCTCGCTGCAACTTCCCAGGCAGGAAATACACTCTTGCTACTGAGCAAGTACCATCAACCTACGTATAGTAAAGTGCTATAGAGGTCATTTGTTTGCAGTCTTAATTACGTGAATTCAAGTAAATAGATGATATATAAATTTAAGGTCTCCTGAGAAATACTAAAAAGACTGAATAATGGTTATTTCTTGCCAAATAGGCATTTGCACAAATTTCACCTTGCCTGCAGAATTGATTTTTCTACATTAAGGAGATTGTTTTATAATTTAGCTGTACATAATTCTTATTTCATTTTGATGTTGGCATTTGGATGATTTTTAAATGGGTCTTACTAAGAAATGAAAGCTAATGACTTAATTGAACAGTGCCTGAAACAATCCCAGAAGATGTCTTTTTACATTGTAAATTAATGCATGTTGTTGTCATTATCGTATATAAATGATTGGGTTTTTTCGCCCCACTTTCTACACTCATCTCTGTTTTAGAAGATAAATCATAGTGAAAATTCAGCGAAGACCTCCCCGTTTTGTAATCTGCATGAAATATGCCTGTATCCATTATCGAAGTACAACTTGAAAATTGATTGCCGCTCTTGCTCGCTGCCTTGTTACTGTGATATTCGGCAGCCAGAATGTCATTTCTAAGGCAGAGAAAGAAGTGACTGAGAATAGCTTGAATTAAATATGAACCTCATCTTTATGGAGGAGGAGTCAGGAAGACACTGAAATCATACAAAGCTTTTCCTGAGGCACACAATCTAACTAGAACTAAATTATTCGGAAAACCATAATACAAAGCTTTTCCTGAGGCACACAATCTAGCTAGAACTAAATTTTATGGTTTTCCAAATCTTTGTCTGAAGTTATGAAATGCAAGTGGTATAACTTTAGTCAACAATCCATATGGTTTTTGATGTTGTTTTTATACTGGCAAATAAGCTAAAATATACCATAATTTGGTACTTCTAACTGGGGATTCTATGAAGATGTTGAGTACTAACCGTTCACTTTTATCCAGTGCTTATGGCCTGGGCATTGATATCTTGGTGATGGAAATGTTTAAAAAACACAATGGCTATGCAGTTAAATGATTACAAATCAATCCTTGAATAATTATCACAACTTCTCTAACACAAGCATCTTAATTTATCTTTGTGTGGAGCAAGCAGAAAGTTCAGACGTTTCCCAAATACTTCTTGTTTTGTTTTCCATTGTTAATACTTAAAGAAATCTTCAGTACCTGCAGTTGGATGTGGAGGGAAGAGACAAGTATATGGAATTGAAGCGTGTCATCTCTTTTGGCTTTTTTATTAAAGAGCTAATTAGCAAGGAAAGTAATATAAAGAGTCAAAGTGAAACGTAATTAGTATTATTTAAGTCATATATTGTCATGAAAAGCAAATTTATACAACTAAAAAAAAATTAGAGCTTGTTTTCATCATAAGCTTGTAATGAAGTTTTAGACTAAACTCAAGAGGTTCACTTCAAAAAAACCATAAAAGTAAAGTTTAGTTCAGTGAGTTTAATTTAAAGTGAAGTTTAAATTTGGATGCTAGCTTTTGCAGAAAGACAAACCTGTTTGTATTTGATGTAATTGGTGTACAAGTATTTGTTCATCCTAAACTTTGGAACTATGGGCAAAATGACCTTGTAGGCCTTCTCTGAATTTCAACGGAGAGATTTGTCCTGTGACTTACCTTCCCCTCTGTTCCTCTCTCAGCAGCCCAGGCATCCCCTCCTCTTTCAATGAGATGTTGCTAACATGGAGAAGTAATAATGGGGATTAATCTTCTACTATGGCCATATGATTTGCTGTTAGGGGAGTTAATAAGAATATATGGTAGAAAAGAAGACAAAACCAGCAGTACACAGTGGCCTAGCTCTCTGAAGCAATGTCTAAGTAGTTTATTTGGAATCTGTAGAAAATTTTAGTCTGTGAGGTCATTAATGAAATGCTTTTTGGTAAAACTTGTATCTTATCTGGAGCAACGAAAAAAAAGTGTTGTGAATAAACAACAAACTCAAATAACTTCAAACAGTGTGGGAAAAGGTCTTCATGGAAAATGTGTTATTGGCGTTCCTGACGATTTTTTAATTAGCTGCTTTTTTTTTTTGCATTTCTTTCATAAAGGAGCTGGTTTAACACATCCTTTTTCATGTTCACTCAGTATTATATTTAGTTACAGTTTCTGGATGTGTGCATAGACATTTTTAGGAGTACACTAGCGACCAGAATTGAATTTTATTATGCCAGACAGGATTTTTTGTTGTTGTTGTTTTTAACAGAGCATCTCATTTCTCCTTTCCCCCCTTCCCCCCTCCCCTTGGATTCCTTAGAATTTCCTGTTCGTGTTACACCGTCTAAGTGTATTGCATGACATGCAATGCTGTATTTCCTCCTATCAGGAAGAAATTTGAAAATTAAATTGCTGTTGTCATTACATATAAATCCTTTCCCAGGTTTATTACACTTTCTTCAGGCCACTGTCTCGGCCCTCTCTTATATCAAATGGTGATAATATAAATGTATTTTGTATTTTAAATGAGTACTGATGTAAGTTGCTTAATGGTATATGCGCTGTCACTCCTTTTAAAGTCTTATTCTATCTCTGGTATAATGTAAATAAGACTACTGGCATTGTATAGTGGAAGTGAAGTGTTATGGATAATCAGTTTTGATAGTCAACATGTTTAGTGACTTAGTGATAAATACGCAGTCACTTCTCTTAGCTGGGGACAGGGTTATTGTGTGACTGTGCTGAATTAGTTCCTCACTTCTGTGTGGAATACAGGCGGGAGAATTCAAGATTTTTTAGCTTGTGGTTTTTTTTTGTTTTGGTGTGTCCGTCCCCCGTCCCCCCCTCTTAATGGTATATGCGCTGTCACTCCTTTTAAAGTCTTATTCTATCTCTGGTATAATGTAAATAAGACTACTGGCATTGTATAGTGGAAGTGATGGATAATGGATAATCAGTTTTGATAGTCAACATGTTTAGTGACTTAATACGCAGTCACTTCTCTTAGCTGGGGACAGGGTTATTGTGTGACTGCTGATTAGTTCCTCCTCACTTCTGTGTGGAATACAGGCGGGAGAATTCAAGATTTTTTAGCTTGTGGTTTTTTTTTGTTTTGGTGTGTCCGTCCCCCGTCCCCCCCTCCCCTTTTTTTTTTCCTGATTCCCAAGGAATAGAGATTTTCTGTGGAAGAAGTGCTAAAATTGTGTTTGGTTTTTTTGTTGTTGTTGGTTGGTTGGCTTTGTTTTGTTTTTCTCCCATTTACTGACAAGCTCATGGAACTGAGGTGACCATTCATAGTTGTGACCTACCAAACACAGAGCTCAGAAGTCAGGTGTTTTACAAGGCAGCCTCCAATAGTGGTAGTTCAGTCAGACACACGTACAGGAACATAATAGAGAAGTGTAGTAAAATTAACAGTTACGTCAAATAATGCTAAAATTACATAGTTTAAATGTGTGGATGATATGTTTCAAAACCCACATATAACGAACTTAACTGGATTTTTTTTTTAAACTATGTTATTAAAAAATGGGAACTGAACTTTTGATAAGATTAAAAAAAATAGTTACATGTGTCCTTGGCAATGGGGGGAAGAGGAATGGCAGGACAGAAGGTTACTGAAGCCTGCTACATACACACTTATGTACATGTAGCTTTCTCTGGGGGAAAAACAACTGTGCAAAAATTCTTCAAGCTGATTTATTTATTTATTTAATCGTTTCCACTTCTGCAGCTTGGTTTTGGGTCTGTCCTGCTGTAAGCAAGTCCCCGGCTCCTCTCTGGAGTCTCCTACTTTTTCTTCCCAGACAGCAGCGAGTCTATTCAGCTAAGAGAAGCTGCTGCAATGTGGAGGAGTGGGAAGGAGGAAAAACAGCAATCAGAAAGCCTGCAGCATATGAGCAATCTCCTCCTTCGGCAGTGTTCTCCTTGAGCTTTAAGATAGCAAGCTGCAAGGAAAGGACAACAGGAATGGGCAGCTGTCATTTTTACTGTAGCCACAGTCATTTTAGCAGAAGACAGAAAACAGTACATCAGGAGTAAACTGAAAACAAATAGCTACACCATCTGTTATGGTGGGAGTAGCCATATGGAATAAAGTTCAAAGGGTTATAGTTAACTCTTCGACTACATCCATGTTGTATTCAAACAAGTAACTGAAATGAGGTAGCTACTGATTATCAATGACTGTCTTGGAGTAGAATGGAGCTTATTCTCCCATCTCATCAATGGTATCAGAAAAAATTTTAATGTAGTACGTGATATCCAAGGGTCTAGCTTTGCTCAGACCAATGGTAATCAGGAGTGGCAAGGGGAAAAAAAAAGTGTTTTCTGAGGATAGGTGGCAGGTGTTGCAGCAATGCTCCATTTCACCACCAGCTATGGCTTCAGAATACTGTATATGTGCTAATCTAAACTAGGAGGAGAGGAAGTAAGTAAAGAAGTGACTTTCTAAACTAGTAGCTCTGAACATGTGAAGTACACAAAAGACAAGATGATAACATAGAGGTGGATGTTATACTTTTTAATTCTTTATTGTATGCTTTGCTCACTCTCCCAATGTAGCTGCATTTTCTCTAACTGAAGGGAATATACTTTGATTTTTAAGATAACTTGCTAGTTTGGCTGTTACTACACTAAAGTTTCTTCGAATTTTGACAGGGATTAGGGTACACTATAAAGGACAAACATGCTATATGATGCTGCAGTCCCTTGTATGCAGTTGTTGTGGAGGAACTTAAACAGTTTTGAGAGAGGTACAAATAAAGGATCTTGTAAATTTATCAAGACTTCATTGAAGCATGTTGTGCTTTTCCATCTATTCTAAAATGTGAATAGCAAAAAGATTTATTACTCTTATTATTAAGTCTCCAAATTGGTAATAAATAGGAAAATTTGTACTATTACATGTTGATAGTCTCTGCAATGAAAATGGTAATATCTCCATATTTCATATGGTGGCAAGCCTCAGACACATTAAAAATTCTTTCAGTAAGAAAATGCTTTCTTCTTTTTTTTTTTTGGTACCTGGGAGCAGTCTTATATGTCAGATTTCTAATGTCTACATGCTGTGGAAAATGACCTTGATATGCATATAGTGCTTACTGTTAATCTAGACATATACTGATAAGTATTTAAAGCATAGTCAGATGGCCTTGTAGCTCAGATTTTAATCTTATTACTGACTGACTGTTGTAGTTACTCATCCAGAGATCCCATGGCACTCAGGCAATTTATACATAATTGGTTACTTTGGTCACCATTGTTCAATGAGTCTGTTCAGTGCTATTTTCTGCTAGATGGCAGCTGAAGCACTTCTGTGCTAATGACAGTGCTACTTTTGAATACCAGTATAATAAGAATGAGAACCCACTGATTGTAGAAAAACTAAAATGAGTACTTGGTGTGTCCTGGAATTTCCAACTGATATAGTCAATTGGGTTTCACAGATGTTAAGACTGATCTTTTCTTAATAATAACAATTAAAAAAGGATAATGAAGGCTGGGCCAGTGGGAGTGTGCGTAGCTCTTCTTGGAGCATCAGCAATAATTCTAAATATTTTATATAGTGTAGCCAAGAGAATCTTTATTTGCAAGGACCTAAAAAAAATCAAAAGCACTCTCACTGGAGTTTAAAATGTTACACAATTATCTGTCAGAAAAGTTCCCCTGTAAGGAAAGGGATGGGACTAAATGATCCCCTTAAGGTACCTTCCAAATCTGTGGTCTCTAAAAACCAAACTGATGTCTCTTGGGTAGCAGCTACCAGAGTAGCTACTTAACTTTTCCAGAACTCCAGCACAAAAGATAATCTACAGTATCAAAGCAAGGTAGCAAAGACTTTAGGAAATGTGAAGTAACTACATTATGCTCTTAAACACAGTTTCCAAATTGCATCAGAGGAAATTTATCTGCAATCAGAAGCTGTTAACATTTATGGTTAATGATGCAATTATTAGTTAGCCAAGTAAACCTCATCTGAGTGTTATTCCTTATTGAACTTCAATAAATCAAACTTAAAGTTTCGTCCTTAAAGGTTAATCTACCTTAGTTTTATAAATTAATTTGGACAGGGACTTAGCTTCTCTCGATTGACTCAAATTAGAAAGACAATGGAATGAGATTAAGGCCATCAATGTAGGGATGTGAGAAATCTGATGGCTTTAGCTGAGAAAAACTGATTTGCAACACCAAAGAAGTGACAGCCGTGTTCCAACGCTTTTTGGTTTTGTTTTGGTTAGGTTTTTTTCTCTTTTTACCTAAACAGTGACCTTTCAATGGGGATGTAATGTAGCTGGTGTGTAGCCAGCAGTTAGGGAACCCCATGGTGAGAAGTCCCTCATATGCTTAGTTGTTGTTCAGAGCTGTCACCAGGACATGACAAAGAATGGTATTCCAACTTCCATTATTACCAGTTTTTTCCATCCACAAATCTAATGTTTTGAAATAGCAGGTATACAAGATGGAAAATTTCACTGGTTTTTTTGTACTGTTTTTTATTTTTATTTTTTTGTTACTGTCAGTCAGGTGACTCCCAAGGTCTAACTAACTGGGTTGTTCTTTCTAATACACTGGCTGTTTACTTGTGCTTGTAAAAATTCATGGTTCACTTTGATAAATATATTTACATCTAACATTTGGTATCAGAAAAGCTTAAAAGAGAATGTTTAAGGAATTAATCCCTTTAGTATGTTGGGGTTTTGTTTACTTTCTTAAACTGGAAAGGGTTTGGCTTCAAACTAGAAGTGCTATTAGAAATTAAAATAAATTCTGATGAAATTTTATCTGCAAGCACAAGCCTTGCCCGTAAGAATCCAAGCCATAAGTTTTACTGTTAGACATTTTAGGGTTGTTTGGACCAAGCTAATGGAGATAAGATGCATAAATCAAAAAGATTTTGAGGCAGTAGTAAATCCAGTAAGTGATATCATGAGCATGCCAATGACTAGGTCTGGTGTGTAATGAAGAGAACTTCCTTATGCTTCCAGGTTTCTTTTTTCCCCTGCATTGTAAATTTGTCACTAGATAAAAGTTGAAATACTCATACTTGTATGTCAGAACAGTGCATCTAACTGCAGAATATGATCTACTTAACTCACTTTCAGCATCCACGTTGTCATGGTAGCATTTTGTATATGTAGGAGTTAGATGAATGCTGCAAAATATATGTTTTGCATATGTGGGATGGAATTTCTTTTTGATCGGGAAGGTAGTTTGCACGCAGGAGAATAACTGAATGCTGAGGACAGTTCTTGGGCTGCGAGAAACCCAATTTTAATTCACCTGAATGCTTTAGCCTTTGGACTTTCTTAGTTGGGTTTGAATTTTAGTATTTTTAGGACTTCTGTTGGGTTCTGGGGTTTGAGTGATTTGCTTGCTTGCTTGTTTGTTTGTTTTAAACGCTACTGAACAACAAGAATTTTCTTTGTTCTGTTCTATATAGAACAGAACTGATTTGTTGAAATCTCTTTTGTTTCAGGATTATAGTTTTCCTGACAGCTGTAACCCAACTGGTTTGTTTATGAAATACAAACTTACTAACTTTAGCTTTTTACTATGAAAATGTCAGGTTTTTGCATCTAATGGTTATAGAACAGATGCCTGTCTGTCTGCCTCTCTGCCTGTCTTTCTCATGGAAAAAACAATAAAAGTAGCCTTAAAGGCTTGGTGTGTAGTGGCATTTTGAAATAGTTAACTTATGCAGGATATATAATATCAATATGCAGAACAACTTCAATTCAAATATCTTTGTAATGAACTTGAAGTATCAAGGGAATGTTACGCAAAAGGTAATCAGATTGTGCATCAGGACTGCATTAAAACTTTCCCCTTTGCCTGCTTCCCTATGTTCAAAACATGATTGATTGTATCAAAGTTTCTCTGAACTAAATGCTTCAACCCTGTGGTTAACCATATTTGTAGGTACTTAGTCTTATCCAAAGCAATGAGGGAAGCAAAACAAGACAGGAATGCCAGTCATTTTGTGAAATGGAAAATAATACTGTCCTGGAACAATTAAACTTCCATCTAGGGATGCATCCAAAATGATCAAGTAAAGACTGCAGATCAATGGAACCAAATGATTTTATATAGTGAGCAAAATGTTATCCAGGTACAAAATTAATTCAGTTTTTTTAGAATCCAAATTTATTTCACAACTTTTCACAGGCTAATATGTGGTAAATGCTGTTAGAGCTAATGCTGCAACAAGAGGTTATATTATGGAGCTTCTAAGCTGAGGCAAGCAAGAAACCCATGGATTTAAAACTGTTAAAGAAAATTGCATTTCTTTGTGATGATGTAAGAAGTTCTGCCATAATAAGAACAGATATAACTTCAGATTATAAGTTGTTATTCCTTCCTTTCACCAGCTTTGCTTAATGAGGTTGATGCATGTAATGTAAAAAACATTTGTTGTTTCTAAATCCAGAGTTATAATCTAGCAATCCAGTTCCCATACTCATGACTAGCTAGCTGGTTTGTTTTGGTATTTATCAACCTTGATTGTACTTTAATTCTACAGTCCTGGCTAACGATGCTGGACCTCAATTTATGCATTTCCAGTAAGTTTCTTGAAATTTTTGTCTTCCTCTTTGTAAAAATGTTCAAAATTACAGTTATAAGCTGTGTAACAACAATTCATGTTGAATCAATGTGTGTAATATACATATTCTTCTATATTATTCCTTGCTCAGAACAGTTCTCTGTTGATAATTGCCTTTTGTAAGTTTTTTTTGTTCCCTTGAATATATCTGATGCATTTGGCAGCCTGCTGTTTTTCTGTACAAATTAGGAATGCCCAGCAATAAGCTACTTTTCTTATTACAGTTACTCCAGCATCAGACAAACTGGCTACAAAAAATCCTAATAATTAAGCATTTTTAGATGTGCTTCAATATGATGATCATCTCAGGCTGATATGATTGTATATCCTCTGAACTGTATGGTAGAATAAATTTGCTGTTGGGTTTCTAATAGACATCAAGAGCTAACATGAGCAAAGTATTTGATTTAACTTAATATAATGGCACATTTCATTATTAATTTATTCTTTTTGTTTACAGTCTTTTACATTCTTCTAATGTGAGAAGGTATTCTGTACATTATTAACACGTTATGTTGATCAATAGTGCCAAAACTCATATTTGGAAAATTGAGTTCATGTTTGCAAAGTTGGAGTTGCAGTGGTTCTACTTCCAGTAGAAGTAGATTGTTACTTCCCAGTATAAGAATTTCGTGATGCACCTTCCGTTACTCCAGTTATAGATGTTTTTAGATACACCCCTTCCTATAAAAAGTTATCTTATAATAATACAACTCCTGTTATCTTTGACTTCCTGAGAACATCAGAAGCATCAAACAAGCAAGTATTTAAATATGAGGTAAATCTGAAAACACTGATTACTGAAAAGCAGAGAACTGTGAAATTCTACTGAATCCTTACCTTCTGTGTTTATCTATGGCTGCGCTTTTTCCAAGGTACTTAATGGAACTAGATCCCTGTGTTGTAGAGGGTGGAAATGTTGGGGGTTTTTTTAGGGGGCAATGGAATGGCACAAATTACAAGGGGAAGAAAAATACATTTTCAGGGCGAGTACTATGTTGAAATTTCCTATTATCTAGCCATTATTTTGACAATATCACATATGCTGGGGCTGTGCTGTAGCTAAAAATTTTTCTTAAATATTACGTTTAGTGGCTATAAGTGGAAACAATAAGTGTTGATTCATCAGCAGTGATACTTATCTGAGTTTAGACAGCTGATGTTACAAGTCCCATAATTCAAACAATGCAATGACTCATTTTGTTAATCACTCACTCTGTGACAAAATATATTGGAATTAGTTTCTTGTTAAACAGTATATGTTCCCTTGAGCAGTGAAAGCATTATGAGCTGAACATGACTTTACCACTTGAATGGTAAAATTCCTTGAATGAGAACCCAAATCAAATTTCTGCCCTGTTGAGAATTAAAAGTTGTCTTAAGCTGTATAGCAGATGTTTGTGGTATGTAAATAAAGGATTGAGATCAGATGAGAAAGAGACTGAAACTCTGGTCGCAATGAATGCCATCAATATGCAACTTCACTGTTTTGATAGAATTTTGAATAATTGTTTCGGCATCTAGCACGCATGAACAGTCAGGGTTGTTTGGGATGTGCTTGTTAAGATGCAAAAACATCCTGGGTAAATAACAAAAGCTTATTAGGCAGTCAGTTGGGCAGTCTCTAGTTGACACTAACCAGCAAGAAAAAGAAATCTGTTCATCTACTTTATTTCAAGTCCAAAACCAAATACAGCTGCCAATATTTAAGTTGATATAAATGAGGGACGATGAATACAAGTTGCATCAAGGAAAATTCCAGTAGGATGCTAAGAAAAGAAATTTTGCAGTGAGGGTCATCAATACTGGAACAGGTGCCCAGGATTTGAAATCTGCATCTTTGGGGATAGTCGGAACTTGGCTGACACGTTCCTGAGCAACCTGCTTCAAAACTGAAGTTAGCCAAGGTTTGAGCCATGGTATAGGAGGGGACTGGAAATGAGCCAGATGACCTTCTGAGGTCATCTTCCCAAACAAAACAATTCTGTGATTTTTTGTAGGGAGGTGCAAAAAATGCCTTAATGGTATCTGGATCACCTTTTTTCAAACTGCTGCCTTTTCTGCATTAGAGACATAATTCAATTTATATCCTTAAAAAGGTAACATAGTTTTTAAAGATAGTATCCAACTACATAGAATACTAGCTATTTTTTAATATAGACCTGCTAAACTCATTATTTGAATCAGACGTGATAAAAGTTGGAGTTGACTAGGTATTTTCTTTCATCTCTAAAGCAACTTTGATTCATATTTAATGGTAGACTTCTCCACAGTGCTGATTTTCTTTCATGTTCATTCTTTACTCAAATATATATTTAAATGGAGGAATTATTTCTTTCTCTTAGAAAATAGCTTTGAAAGCAGAGACAGCGTTGACTTACTGTGGTCATACCTGTAACTTCGATTCACATGCAGTATTAGAAATTTCCTATTAAATACTTACAATCATATTGTAAGACCTGAAAACAAGTGCATAAGCAAAAGTGAAACCCCAAAAGGGGATTACTGGTATAGTGAAACTACTGAGCTAGAACGCAAAATTACGGATTATGTATAAATAAAGTGATTCATCTGGTCTTTGAAACTCTGAACAACTGATAAGGCTAACAGACCATCTATATTGATTTTCTAGTTATGCAAATACTTAATGTGCTCTCTGCAGGAAATAGTCTAAGCTGGAATTAAAAAGAAAATGCTGAGGGAATTTTATCATGGTAGGTTTTTTTAATAGACATTTATTCCTAGTGCAACTACCAAATGCATGCTTGCATGCAGTTTGGAGTCATTTTGTACAAATTTCTTCGTAGTCAAAAACTGGGTGAGCAACAATCTATAACTGCTACTCAGGAGACTCTAAAGGGGAGAAAAGGGAGAACTTCTGCAAGAAGATGCATAGTATATGGGGTAAAAACTGTCAGGCTGACTTGAGGATGAACCAAGATAAGATTACCTTTAGTCCTTTCAGTACTTAAGTCCTTCACACAGATTGCAAAATTGGTCCTTTGGTACTTCTATCTTGTGATTATTTCAGTCTGCACTTGATAAAATATTTTAGTTCTTTTTCTTTGGATCTTGTCATGGAGCAAGTAGGGCGGTTGAGAATGGAATACAAGCAAAGGGGATGCAAAACTTGCCTTCCTCCACTTTCAGCATGACAAAGTTTTTAGTACCTTGGCTATACATCCCTGTTTTTTTCTGTGAAAATGTGGGACTGAACTTTGAAAGTTTGTTTGAACTGAGCTGCCCATCCAAACACTTCTGACTACAGTTAGTATTTATAGTGCCTATTGCTAGTAATTTTGCTGTGTAGCAAAACTGAAAGGTTTGGTAGCGTTTTCAATAGCTCAGCCAGTAACCAAAATAGCAATGTTGGGGTGAATGAGAAGCCTTTTAGAAAATGACAAACTTGGTGAGATAATTAGGCTATTTCCACATTATGCAGACACAAACTATAGTAATTCTACTGTTAAAATATTATTTATATAAGGAGTCCTTTTGTGTTTCAGTCTAGTTATGTAAGAGAATTTCTTTTAAGTTGTCATTTTATAAAATGACATTGTTATTCCAACTTTCAAAGAACTACCAGCAACTTAAAGGAATTTCATAGTTATCTGGCTGCTGGTCATTTAGGGAAAATTACAGAATGGAAGGAGGAAATTACAGAATGGAACAGAAAGAAATACCAGTTACTAAGAACTCACAAAATAGAATGTGAAGAGTTTTAGCCATCCAGTTATTGATGGAATTTTTACATACACTGTTGAAAAATAACAAATCAGAAAGCATCTGCTATGTTATTGTAAAATCCTTGTTAAGTGATTTTGTCTTGAATTATCTTAATTTCAAAAAGGATATAGAAGAACAAGAAAGAGTTTCAAGAAGACCAACAAGAATGGTAAGATACAGAATGCTTCCCATAATAGGAATGTGTAGGTAGCATAGCATTTTCCACTTACACAAGACACAACTAATGATATAACATTATGGAATCTGTAAGTCAAGAATGGCATAGATGAGTTTTTCATTGTCTCTTGCTGTAGAAGAATTATAGCACTATCTAGAGGAGAGAGTAGGTGAAGGACTTTAAACAAACAGAAGACTTTTCTTGATGCAGTAGGCTGTCAGTGTGTGGGACTTCTTGCTGCATGAAGTCATGGCTGTTAAAAGTTTACATTGTAAAAGAAAAAAGTAGGAATAATTAATTATTGAGCTGAAAAACCCCACTGAGAAGTGTTAAAGAGAAATAATAAAAGCATGTCTGGCTCAGGAAGCTTGAGGGAGGCCATTGAGGCTCCTGGCTTGTGACATTGGTAAGCATTTGATGTTTAACTTCTGCAAACAAAGGATTATACTGTTCCATCAAACTCACATACCTTATTTAATAAAATTTTATAATTATTATTCTAGAAGACTTCTGGGGAAGAAAAAGTGCTATAAATAAATTAAAATGCTGAAGTAAAGTTTTGCAGTGTTGCGTCCTTTGCAATTCTGGTGGAGATAAGGTCTTCAATTTCAAAATGGCTCTGCTACAAAATGTCTCCTCAGCTTTGAGTCAGATAACCTATTTCTCTTCTACACATCTCTCACTGTTATGAATTCTGTGATGTCCGGGGTATTACAGAGATAGCTGGGCAGCAAGTACCTGGCAGCTTACTTGTTTTGTCCTATGCCTTCATCACTTCTCAAGGCTTTTCATTTAAGAAAGGAATATTGTTAAATATGCTTTCTTTTTATCCAAAGAAACATGAGAAGATTTGCACTGAGCTTCTTTTGTCCTGTTTTTCTCTCATGTTCTGCAGTGTTTCTTTTACTCTTACTTTAGGTGCCTTGCAGAAAAAGTTGGTTTGCAGATCTTCCTTCCAAACTACCAAGTAGAGAGCTCAAAAGATGAAAGCTTCTCTTCTATTTAATAATTTCTATTTACTATTACAATTAAGTAGAACTACTTTTAAATTAAAAAGAAGATGTATTATATGTACAGATACATAAAACATATTAATGTATTGACCTCAGTTAAGGAATCTCAAAAATTTTTAATCTCCATTTAATAAAGCTGAAGATACTTGGTCTCACTTTGAGAATGAGAACAATGTTTTAAATGATTTGTACAACTTCCATCCTTACCAAGTGCAACATAATGTAGAAACAAAGATTTGGACTTGCAAAGAGATCCTCATATTTTCAGTCTCCCCTAGAGAGACTATCTGAATATGATGTTACTTGGCATGAATTTTTATTATAATAATGTAAAGTTACTCCTCTAGGATAGATCATAAAGTAACTTGCTTCTTTACAGTAGGTAGATGCACAGTATGATTCATCAAAATTGCAAGTTCTTAAAAATTCCTTCTCTTTCATTTTCAAACTTTAGTGGGTGTTAGAGAAGGTGGGAGCTGTTATTCTGCACAGTATGAACCTCTTGGAAATGCAGGCAAAGTGGAACAATTTAGGGCTGGCTAGGTTAGCTGCAAACCTCTATGTAGGTGGTAATTTAATCTTGCTTCTTGTCCTTCCTGCTGATCCTTTTTTGTTGTTGTTGTTTCTGTCTTTCTGTCTTTCTGTCTTTCTGTCTTTCTGTCTTTCTGTCTTTCTGTCTTTCTGTCTTTCTGTCTTTCTGTCTTTCTGTCTTTCTGTCTTTCTGTCTTTCTGTCTTTCTGTCTTTCTGTCTTTCTGTCTTTCTGTCTTTCTGTCTTTCTGTCTTTCTGTCTTTCTGTCTTTCTGTCTTTCTGTCTTTCTGTCTTTCTGTCTTTCTGTCTTTCTGTCTTTCTGTCTTTCTGTCTTTCTGTCTTTCTGTCTTTCTGTCTTTCTGTCTTTCTGTCTTTCTGTCTTTCTGTCTTTCTGTCTTTCTCTGTCTTTTCTGTCTTTTCTGTCTTTTCTGTCTTTTCTGTCTTTTCTGTCTTTTCTGTCTTTTCTGTCTTTTCTGTCTTTTCTGTCTTTTTTTTTTTTTCTTTTTTTCCCCTCTGCTTCCAACATATATACTGACTAAGGTGAAACAAATATCTCCTCACAGTTGACCTGAACAGAGGGCCATGTCATTTTTTGGATTCAGTCTCTGAGTATGACTTCTGTTAAATGAAAAGACTCTGTAATGCTGTCACAGGTAATGTTCTGTAGTTAAATGGCAAGGTATTCAGCACAAAAAATAATTTAAAGTAAGGAAGAATGGTGCTTATTCTGTTAAATGACCAAGTGTTTAATCAGTGAGAAGTTAATCGTTTTGAAAGGAACAGTCAAGGAAAAGTCGGAGTGAGTGTGCAGAGCATGAGGTGAATGCCTTCTGGAAAGATGCATAACATGATAAACTCTTTTTCAAAACTTTCAGGTGAAACTGTTTAAAGTTATGCTTAGTGAGAAGTGTGATTAATAAACACCAACAACTGATACAGTGCTGTTACCCTATGTCTTTTAAAATGTGTGTTTGATTGTCATAAAATTAAGGAAATTCTAGAGCTAGTAATTCTATTTAATTGTTTGTGTTGAAGTTTTTATGGTGGTTCGGATGTATGTTGGATACATTGTAACAGAGAGTCTCAATTACTTTCAAGCCTCCTACCTGAGAAACAAATTTGACTGACTACTTAGTCTTTCTTTCTTTGATTTGATTTTTTTTTTTTTTTTTGTCCTGTGAAAACTGTAATTTTGTCACAAGTAAAATTTTCCCTGTTCCTGTATGGCAAAAGAGAAGAGCAGGGAACTTCAACTTTTCCTCTTAGCATCAGTTGATAGAATGTAACAGCTTAAATTTGTCAACTTGGGAATATGGTAAATCTTCATCATGTGCATTCTGATGAACCAAAGGTATTTACTGTGTTCTTCTCCTGAAATGATGTTGTGGTTTAACCCGGCAGGAAGCTAAACACCACACAGCCATTTGCTGCCTCCCCATCCCCAGTGATGGGGGAGAGAATCGTGGGGGGAAAAAAAAGTAAAATTCATGGGTTGAGATAAAGACAGTTTAATAGGACAGAAAAGGAAGGGAAAATAATAACAGGCGGCCAAGAAGGCCAATGGCATCCTGGCCTGTATCAGAAATAGTGTGGCCAGCAGGAGTAGGGAAGTGATCGTGCCCCTGTACTCGGCACTGGTGAGGCCGCACCTCAAATACTGTGTTCAGTTTTGGGCCCCTCACTACAAGAAGGACGTTGAGGTGCTGGAGCGTGTCCAGAGAAGGGCAA
>NW_008795322.1:2312927-2318855 GCF_000699145.1 Aptenodytes forsteri | reverse complement strand
AGTTGGACTCGATGATCTTAGAGGTCTTTTCCAACCTCAATGATTCTATGATTCTATGAAAATAAGTGATGCACAATGCAATTGCTCACTACCTGCCAACCGATGCCCAACCAGTCCCTGAGCAGCGGTCACCGCCATCCCGGCCAGCGTTCCCCCAGTTTCTATACTGAGCATGACGTCCCATGGTATGGAATGTCCCTGTGGCCAGTTTGGGGCAGCTGTCCTGGCTGTGCCCCCTCCCAGCTTCTTGTGCACCTCCAGCCTGCTCAGTCGGTAGAGCACGGGAAGCTGAAAAGTCCTTGACTAGTGTAAGCACTGCTTAGCAACAACTAAAACATCGGTGTGTTATCAAAATTATTCTCATCCTAAATCCAAAACACAGCACTGTACCAGCTGCTAGGAAGAAAATTAACTCTATCCCAGTCGAAACCAGGGCAAATGACCACACAAAGAGCTGTCAGTAAGGGCATTGTTTTATTTTATGTTGCATTACGTTTGCTTTTGAAGATAGACTGTTGTAATGTATTTATTGTTTTAGTGCTGTTACATGTGGAATAAGTGCAGGTCTCTTAAGCTGAATGTTTTGCAAAAACTAAATTAAAAGCAAGTATGGAATTTTTATATTTTTTTGTATTGGTACAAATTATCACTGCCACAGTTGTCCTTCTAAAGCTGATGAAGTTAAAACGATCATGCTACTCAGATTGCTTAGTAAAGCACCTTGCAAAGCCATTTGCAATGGTTTGATCCTAAACTTTGGGTAAAACTGCTGTAGCTTATATTTTTTTGTAATAAAATGGCATAATCATGATGCACAAGAGGAAGGGAAGTACATAGACATGACCCTACACTGTAGGAGTTTGTCGTTTCTTCTTTAGCTTGTAAACAGTGTGCAGACCAAGTCTTACTTTTCTGTGTGTGTATCTCACACCAAACTGACTTGAATGCCTTCTCTGATGGAGCTTTTTTCTCATCTGTTACCAAGGCCCTGAGGTAGCTCGCTTTTTGAACTGCTGTGGACTTCCTCTTGTTTTCTCTCAGAGCACAAAAACCCCTCCTGCAGCATCTTTTCTCTATGTATGAACCATAGCCCTTTTCTGGCTGCTCTTACAGTACCCACCCCCATCCTTGCTCTGCAGACACAAGGGTAGTTTGGTGTACTCCAAAGATTAACTTGTATGATTCATCAACGTTAGGTTTTTCAGATTTGTTCTTTAAATTAGAGACTGTAAAAGAATTTTCAGGGCTGGTTGTAAAGGCTTAAATGTTCTACCTCCGAAATGAATGAAATGCAATTCAGTCTCCATTACTTTTATTCATTTGAATCTGCCAAGACAGGAGCCAATTAGTGTTACAGATGATGCAAGCAACTAGGCTGAGACCACCAAAGTGTTCTATGTAGATCAGTGAAACATCCTGACTTCATAATGACCTCCTGCCACTTCTAGTGATGCTGTGACTGTACAGCTAGTTTTATAGAAGTGAGAAGCTCTGTGATGCTGTTTTCTTCCTAAAATTTCCAGCTTTCAGGTTCCTTGGAGTTAATAGGCTCCTAAGTATGCCTAGAAAAGGAAAAGTTTCAGAAAGTTTGCAGATGGCTCATTATAACATTGTTATCACGACCCCTGACAGAGTATGAATAAAAGAGCTCTACTGTCTTAAGATCAGTAATAACTGGTCACTTAAAACAGTTTACTATGAAGTGACTTGCCACTAAATATGTACTACTCTAATTTTCCACTTAATTTTTTTAAAAAGTCAAATTATTATACATTTTCCTCAACCTTTATTGCAAAGATTTGAAACGGAAACTTTTTTCCTTACCGAATAAATATTCTTAATTTTTCCTCCCTTTTAATAATTTTAAGGAGAGACCATCCCTGATAGCTGCCATTGTCTCTTACACCTCTGTTTGGATGGACAGCTAGGCTACCTTTCCAGACTCTTAAACGTAGCGAGAAGTCCATTTTTCACTTGGCCAATTTATGCTCATGGCTGAGAGTGACCTTATTGTTCTGTGCTTCCATTCAGGTTATATTGTGATGTTGGCACTGTCACAGCTTTCCTGTAGTGGTGTAGAAGAAGCACAGTTCTGTGTTTTATGAGTGAGCAGCTGCTCAAAACCCTGTTGAAGATTAACCTTTTATCATTTGTTGTAAGGTGACTTACATTTTGCTACTGCACACAAGACAAGTTAGTGTTACTATTTCAGTGTTTTTGAGGAGCCTCGTGACATCATGTAGAAAACTTGCACTGTAACCCAGTACATCTACACTCAGGATCATGCTTTAGTATCCCTGAAGCACTTCTGATGGTGTATCTTTTTTGTTAAGATGGAGTGATTTATTTCTTCTGTTTCCTGCTATTTAATTATCACTATTCCTGTTTGGTGTAAGCCCTGAAGTGGATTTGTGTTTCAGTGATAGAATGAGGGCAGCAGTGGAAAACTGCACAGACTTTTTTTTTTCTCTGTGGACTTTATAAATGACCACATGCTCGATATGGAAGCTGGTTCTGTCTAGAGTTTAAAATCATCTGACAAGAACCTGTAGAGCTTAATTTTCTTTAAACTGTTAAATGGAAATCTGAACATGGGGAGTGGCTGTGGAAAGGGCATTATATGAAGCACTTAGCAGCAGAGTACCTACAGATTCCGCAGCTGATAGATTGTTATCTGCCACAATTTAAAATCCTGAGACCAAATAAAATTCTAAATGTGGATTCTTATTCCTGTGTGCTGCTTGAGCAGTCTTTGCTAAATTGTTCTGCGCATAATTTAATGTTCATCCTTTTAACTTTGAAGGCATATTGCCAACAAATTACTCATACAGTTAAAGAAAAAAAACCCACAAAACAGTGAGTGTAGCCCATAAATAAGCTACACAATCTTACTTCCCTGTCCAGGTTTTTCAACAAATGATAAAGGGTATACTCTTCAAAAATGCATTTACCAAGAAGAAACCTGTCAAATCACTTCTAGTACATACAGCTATGGCTTTTAATGACTGTTGCAGTAAGCTTGGTAAATCGCTTTCACTCTATTTTAAACATGTTTATACTTAAGTGTTGTTCTTAGTGTAAATTCCATTGCTGTCTTTGGTCCTGACTGGTAGTTCTTAGCATTTTAGGTGGAAATAATGCATGGGAGTTGGAAAGCAAGTTTAGTAAAGTGAGAACCATCACAAGTGGTGTTTATTATAATTAATGTGATATGAGAGTATACACAACAAGCAAGATATCATAATTAAACCATTCGTTACAAATTGTGGAAGATGTTTACTTCAGGGCACAGTGCTTTTCTTTTCCTAATGATGAAGGACTCATCACTGGATGGCCATTTGTGCTTGGACTGAAAGTTAATCTATGTTCTTGTTTTCATTATCATACTGAGATGAGGTATTCACAGCATTACACATTTGTTTTATTGTGTCTCACATTTTACTGTTCCTCTAAAAAGACACTTCAATTACTGATTATGTATTTGTGGGTAAATTTCGGGCTAGTATTCCTAGAACCACGCAATATACATCTGAAAGTGAATTTCAATGCACAATCCCCAAAATATCAGCCTTTCCTTTTAGGGGCTAAGCAGACACCCAATAAAAGTTTCAGCACCTCTAGGTTCTGTAGGACTGGATTATCCTTAGCATTGGAAGGTATTTCCCAATGTCTAAACAGAAAATCCCTTGCTGCAGTTTAACCCATTGCTATCTATAATGCACAAAAAGAATATATACTTCCTTTTTGCAGCAACCTATTATGTATTTAGGCAGTTATCATATACTTCCTTTTATTGACTTATCTTTCTTGGAAAACAATCCAAATTACAAATTAGTAATTAGATGTCTTCTCAGCATTTTTATAATTTATAAATTTATAATTTTGGAGAATTGCTCCATAGTAGTTCACTGTGCTTCCATGTTGCTTGATGCTTGTCTGGCTGCAGTGGTTGTTGGGAAACTTGAGACTTGTTCTACCATGTACCAAAAGACTAACTACGTTTTAAGGCCTTACAGCCTCTTTGAGGTACCTCTTGTGTGGTTATGAAAGTAGGATAAGGAGATTTTCAGTGGTTACTTGCATAAGACTCATTTTGAATGTCAAAACGGAAAAAAGATGCTAAGTATGTGGGGGACATTAGGATACAGAAGCAGCCCCTTCATGTTGAGGGGTAATTGAATAAAAAGGAGAGAAGGCAACATCAGCGTGAGCCTGCTGAGGATGTTGTTAAGGAGGAAAAGTGGAAGAGGTCAACATATTTGGGTAGGTTCATTTAATGGTTTTATGCCTTATTTATATTAGATTGAATTACAAAGTTCTGTAGTCTGGGTATTTTTTTTCATTTATTTTGGGGGATACAAAGCTGCATAAATGGAAGAAGAGAAAACATGCTTGGAATCAGTCTGATATCTCAAAAAACTTGACAAGCATAGATCAGAAAACAACTGATGCTACAAATATTGTGAAAATAATGTGCGATTAATAAATATTACTGGCTTCACTGAGTTTAATTTACGTGTAGGGGAGATCTCCAGCACACTAATAAAAATACTTATTTTATGGAGAGAAAAGTAGCAAAATAAAGGAAATGGTTTCTCTCCATTAAGTACATTGAAAGACTTTAAGTATTTGAAATGGTTTTGAAGCATTAAGTAACATACAGGCAAAATATGCTTTAATGAAAGTACTTATCTCACCTCTCTTGTGAAACACACTTCCGTTTAAAAAAGATTAGTGCAAAAAGATAGTCATTCAGAAAGACAAAGCTTAAAACCTTCCTAAAGCCTACACATTTCTCGAGTCTTGTTGTAATTCTTCCAAAACCGCAAAATAGAACTCGACAGAGGCAAGATACTAAACTACCTTGAAAAATACCAAGTGATGCTGCATATAGAGGAAGATAAAATAAAACTGCAATATAGAAATTCTATATTGGCTGAGATTAGATGTTGCTTTCAAAAGCTGCATAAAATTGAAGCTATTAGCCTATATTTGTGTTTAAGCAGTGGAGTTGTAAAGCTGGACAGTTACAAAATTGTTAATTATAATCAGACAGGTAACGTTACACATTATAGGAAGATGGCTCAGTTTGAATACAATGTTTGAGGAAACGTTTTAAAGAAATATTAAGAGCTAGAGTAATAAAGCATTGGGCTGTTGAGATATATAGGTATTTGTGTCAGCGTACAGAGATTATGTTTGCAACTGGGAGCAGCCTTTTTTTTTTTTTCCAAAAATTTACCATCAGGAGCTCTAAAACATGTTAGTTCCACTAACATATTGCCACTTCTTCCCTCTTCGTAGAAACTCACAGGTTTCTGTCATTTGTTTGTAGGTATTTTTCAGTGCTTGCTATTATTTACTGAGAAATCAAGAGGAATAAAAATTATACATAAATGACTATTAATACATGCTCAGATGACAAGTCTTTTTTTTTTTTTTTCCTCTTTACCCTGTAGAAGTTTTCTTCTGAGAACATGGAATAAATGAGAACTTCAAGCATTTGCTTCTTCTAACATAATGGGGCTTTTAAGTTATCACCTAAATGACATGAACTGCTAGAGAACTGCTCTCAGGGAATATAAGAGCGTCACTCCCAGTGACGACAGTGCTGCCAGCAGTCTGAAGGAGTGAGGCAGGATACGTGGGTGTCAGTTGTAGGATGAAATATTTTTTTAAGTAGGGTATGATTTTTTTTTTTTAATTCTGTCTAATGATGTCCAGTGGGGTTTGGGACAGGGGCAGTTGGTGTTTAGATAACTACTGTCTAAGAATGCCATAGGTGTAGACCTTTGTCATGATCAAGTTAAAAATAAATAAAAAATACATATAGAATCGTTTACAACTGGAAAAGACCTTTAAGATGATCAAGTCGAACCATTAACCTAGCACTGCCACGTCAACCAGTACACCATGTCCCTAAGCACT
>NW_008795322.1:2286315-2312688 GCF_000699145.1 Aptenodytes forsteri | reverse complement strand
AGACTTGTTCTCCAGACCCTTCACCAGCCTCGTTGCCCTTCTCTGGACACGCTCCAGCACCTCAACGTCCTTCTTGTAGTGAGGGGCCCAAAACTGAACACAGTATTCGAGGTGCAGCCTCACCAGGGCCGAGTACAGGGGCACGATCACTTCCCTACTCCTGCTGGCCACACTATTTCTGGTACAAGCCAGTTGTGACCCAAGTGCAGGAACTGGTGCTGAGCCTTGTTGAACCTCATACAATTGGCCTTGGCCCATCGATCCAGCCTGTCCAGGTCCCTCTGCAGAGCCTTCCTACCCTCAAGCAGATCAACGCTCCCACCCAACTTGGTGTTGTCTGCAAACTTACTGAGGGTGCACTCGATCCCCTCATCCAGATCACTGATAAAGATATTAAACAGAACTAGTCCTAATACTGGGCCCTTGGGAACACCGCTTGTGACCGGCTGCCAGCTGGATTTGACTCCATTCACCACAACTCTTTGGATCCAGCCAGTTTTTTACCCAGCGAAATGTACACCTGTCCAAACCATGAGCAGCCAGTTTCTCCAGAGGAATGCTGTGGGAAGTGGTGTCAAAGGCTTTACTATAGTCCAGGTAGACAACATCCACAGCCTTTCCCTCATCCACTAAGCGGGTCACCTTGTCATAGAAGAAGATCAGGTTAGTCAAGCAGGACCTGCCTTTCATAAACCCATGCTGACTGGGCCTGATCACCTGGTTGTCCTGTACATGCTGCATGATGGCACTCAAGATGATCTGCTCCATAACCTTCTCTGGCACCAAGGTCAAGCTGAGGGGCCTGTAGTTCTCTGGATCCTCCTTCTGGCCCTTCCTGTAGATGGACGTCACATTTGCTAACCTCCAGTCAACCGGGACCTCCCCAGTTAGCGAGGACTGCTGATAAAGGATTGAAAGTGGCTTGGTGAGCACTTCTGCCAGCTCCCTCAGTACCCTTGGGTGGATCCCATCTGTCCCCATAGACTTGTGTGTGTCTAAGTGGTGTAGCAGGTCACTAACCATTTCCCCTTGGATTAACGGGGTCTACATTCTTCTCTCTGTCCCTGTGTTCCAGCTCAGGGGGCTGGGTGCCTGGAGAACAACTGGTCTTACTATTAAAGACTGAGGCAAAGGAGGCATTAAGTACCTCAGCATTTTCCTCATCCTTTGTCACTATGTTTCCCTCTTTTTTTTTTTTAAGTATACGATCACACGCACAGTACTTCAGATTTATCAAGAAAATGTTGTTCATCTTCGGACCTGCAAATACAGTGATACTTTGCAATTGTCTTGTCTTTCCTAGAGGCAGGTCAGCAAGGAGAACAGGCTGAGAGGACAAGAGCCAACCACAAGGAGAGAGAAAATCGTTTTGTCAGGCAGGAGAAGTGGGGAGACGGGGACACAAAAGTTCAAGCTGTACATGGAAATGAATGATAATCGTGTTTTTAGATTATTGCACTCACAATTCCAGTTATAGTCTATTTTCCCACTAAGTTCTGATGCCAAAACAACTTGAAATGGTTCTCTAAAACTATCTTCACCACAACTGACAGTTAAACATTCTTGTATGACTAGAGTCCATGGGAACATCTTTTTGCCAACGATTAAAGTAATATCACCCAAGATAATTAATGAGTTTAGGGTAAAAGAGATATCTTATTCCTACTGAAAAAACAGTGTTATAGTCCCATTTATTTTACTTTTTTTTCACTTTTTACAAGTGCATACTGAATACACAATCCATGATTCAACTACCATACTTGTTTTCAAGCTGTAAAATCCTACGCAAAGCCAATAATTACAAAAATATGAATCTTAAAATTGTATTCTGATATTTGTGTTACAAACTTTAGAACTGATAGACCTGTTAAACTGAAATATCAGCCTTTCAACGGCAAGCACTAGCTATAAGCTGAACTATTTCAGTAACTGTAAATGTAATAAAAATCCTCACGATGAATCTCTGAAAAGTTCATTTGATGAAACTCATAAGAAATACACTGAATTCAAAGGAACGAATAATCCTGCATTACTGATAAGAGCTAACTAAATTTTTTTTCAAGTGACAAGAAGAAGCCATGTTTTATTATGGAAGTAACAGTGCAAAATAAAAGCCCAGAAGAATATCAAGATCTCTGTAACTGAAGTTCATTCTTCTGAACTGATAAAAATGCTTCCAAGTTGAAAGTACATTGAAGAGCCTTTTCAAGACTGTGCATTTGTTCTTGTGGCAGTGTAAGTGTTGCTTAATTACTGGGGTATTTTGGTGGAAGGGTCAGTTTGTGACTGTGAATTATCAGGATTTATACTTCAGTCTGACAAGTAAGCCACTTGGGTCTTATGGCTAGCTCCTCAGTCTCAGATGATGAAAAGGATTATTTTTAAATGGGGTCAAAATTTCAACATTGAATCTTTTTGGCCACAATAGAGAAGAAACAGATTCTGCTTATTTGACCTAATTAAAGTGAAGAAAAGTATGTAATAATTCCCTGAAAGCACTGGAAAAAGGAGGTGGCTACTTATTTCAGAAATGCTGAAGGTGTGTTTGTAATTCAAAGAACCAAGGATTCATGGTAGTGTGTGATGGTTAAATGTGAAAAGGTGCAATTGTAAAGGAAGTGTATTTTAGCATAAAGGTGTAAAACAGTTCCTTTTCTTTGGATTACCCTTCATGCAAATGCATTTTTATGCAGGAAGCATGGAACAATGCAGTAATAACTTTTCTTAGCAATACAAGATTAGTGAATGAAGCAGATTAATCACAAGCATTTTAGTTACTTTTAATTATGTTAGCATCAATTGTCAATATACTGCTGCAGTCCATCCAGATGGCTGAATCCTGTGCTTAGTGTTCTGCTGAAGTAGGCTTGCTTTTTGCAGAAATTGTGCCAAGATTCTCAAAAAGTAAATTCAATTCTGGAGATGTTCCAGAAGGCAATCAAACTTTGACTATGTGACCATTAGCAACTATTGTGGTGAGGTAGGCGTAGCTCTGTGCAGTAAGACAGTGCAGATGATATCTTTGCATTTGGGGTGGGAAGGGAATGCTTACTTGAAACTAGTTCTGATCTGGTCCTGTAGGTTCAAAAACCTTATAGTGATTAGGATACATCAGCCGTGCTACTTGAACACACCTTCTGGTTTAATTTCATCCAAAAGGAATCCAGATTAACATACTTAGATAATTTCAAGATGTGAACCAATGTGTGTCCGCTAGCGGGAATGATGAAGGTACACTTCTCACTGCCGTGAACTAAATGGGAATGTGGATGCACCAATCTGGTAAACACACTGATATCTCTGGTGTGTTAGACACCTCTTTCCATGGTTAAAGGCATGAATGGTAAATGCAGTTGTTCAAGTTGTACTAGTCTGAATCTGTGACACCAGCATAGATAACAACACTCTGCATGTCAGCCACTCGTTTTTCTAAATGGTGCACCTGCTGTCATAGTAGTTCAAGTAAAAGCATCGCTTGTTCTAGGTGTATTAGTTATGATAAAAATGTTATGGGCAATATGTCTTCCTGAAGCGATCTTGCTTAACCAAGCACTATTTAATCTAGCCCTGCAGAGTAGTCATGTACACGTGATCACGTTTCAGAAATCATCCTAGTGAATCAAGTCAATGTGCTTACTAGCTATTTTGTTAACATGTTTAGCTTGGTACGTGGTTGCTTGCTTTTTCTGTTGGAAGAATGTTTCTTAATGGGTCATGTGGAGCTCTGTGAAAGTGAGTTGGCCGTAGATGCAGCTTAATACCATCTTAATAGCAGAGATTTTAACCTTCTGTTGAGAACATGTTCTCCTTTGGTTTATGTCCTTATTACATATCTAGATAATTTTCTTGGATTTAAAGGAACAAAACATATGAATAAACACATTTCTTTTTTATGCTTCTATTTACTTTACTAGTTATGATCAGTGTGGCTAGTCTCAGGTCTTTGGTCTTAACCTGCCTTGGAAACTGAGAGCTAAGGTGCCCCTCTGTATTCTCTAATAAAGTAATATCTGTCCACTGATGACGGCTCCATCAACCTTTTCTGTACCTGTTTTCTTCAGTTAGGCAAGTTAAGAATTATCGGCAATGGAATGTTCTTGTTTGCATTCTTTTTAGTTCTCTGTAGCAAATACTAAATGTGCCTCTTTCTTCCTGGGAAGCATGTAGTTCTTCCCTGCTAATGAGATTTCACACGTTAAAGCATACTGATAAGAGCACAGTACAGCTAAGATTACACATCTAAAGTTGTTCTTGTTGCTAGGAAGTGACGAACCTGCTATCTAATGTGCTGATTTTTCTTCTGGAATTATCCAATGTATCCTGTTAAAGTTTTCCTAAATTTAAGCCATAAAATTAATTTCTCACTTGTTAGGGCCAAAATCTAGAGCACATTAATACTTTGAGTGAGCTTAAAACAATACTTACATAGTTGAATTAATATAAAATGGTAAATATACTCATTTTTTGGTCGTACACACGAGGTATTTTCCCTCTACTGTAGTATCTTATCTGCAACATAATTTAGAAGGTAGTTCCGATTGCTTTGCTGATTTTCCTTAAATGTCAGATGATTTTGGGCAAGCTCTCAATTTTTCTACCCTATTCCCCAACTTGAGGATTGTCATCCCAAATCTTACTGCCTTTGCAGTGCAATTTTTCCTTAGGAGGTATGATTTTGAGCACAGATTTTTGTAACAGTGGGAATTATTATCTGTGACTAATAACAATCTCTATGGAGCTTGTTATACAACAAAGACTGATCATGTGCTTGAATATATTCCTGTGATTGCTTGCAGCTATGAGTAGCTTAAATTTCTGTAAGTTGCTGCCTTATCAAAATAGGTGTGGTACTGATCTTTTTTTTTCCCCCTACTGAAATAAGGTAAATTATTCAAACAACTGCTATTTTAACTCAAGTTAAATAACACTTAGATGAACTTCCATGCAACAGTCTAGAAAAATGTAAGAATTAACAGAGGTTAAGGTGGTCCTTGAACTGTTCTAACAGAATTTTAATTGTCATTTGAATGGACCCTTATATAGCTAAACTGTGTTTCTAAAATAATATTTCTTAGGAAGTGCCCCATAGGTGTAAAAATAATAAGATACCAGTAGAGAAGGTCTTACTTGAAACCCTTCCCCCCCCCTCCCCCCATATTTATTTATTTTTAAACAACTCTTATTTGTTTGGTACAAATATTCTGAGAATTAGGTACCCTTCTTGGCACAGTGTGGAGGTTTCTAGAAGAGTGGGGGCTTTGCAGGAAGATCAGAGTCAGGATGTTCTCTCTGGTGATGTGGCTGCATTTCATATTCTAATGCCCATTCTAGAATTTGTATTGGAGAAAACTTGAAGGCAAGGTAATCTGTAGAAATAAAGAATATAGGACTGGTTGTAGTGTAAGCATGAAGTTTATTACTCATCTTGTTTTCTGTTGATTATGTAGGTAACAATATTTACTCCTTAGCTAGTCGTACTATATATAAAATAAAAAACAACAATCAAAAAACCAAACCAAACAACCAAAACTCACAAAAACCAGCCTGTGGATGGCACGGTCCGTTCTGTCATGTAAACAATCCTGTATTAATTGTATTGAAAACAGAGCTCGAAATGGTAACCTCTTGAAAACAGAAAGCTTTCCTTTCATGTAGTTATGCTAACTGATTTATTAACAACTGCAAAATATAGCCATAGCTTGATCAGCTTTTACTAGCATTGCTTATTACTCAAGGAATGCTGTATAATTGAATTAAGTGTTGTATTTTATAATATCATGGCTAAACTATAATTGTCAGGTTGTCGTTCTCCCCCCACCCCGCTTATGGTCAGATTGCTCGTGACATGCATTGCTTTGGTATTTCAAATAGTAAAACTGGATTTCATTGCAAAACTATGATGAAGTGTCTCTTACAGTTATGTACCATGAAATGAATTATTCAGGTCTGTCTTCAGAATAATTCTAAACTTTGGCTACTTTTGAAGGAGATACTGATTACTCTTGTGATGGGCCACCAATATGAGGTAAGAGAACATACACAGATTGTGTAGTCTGAGTTCCACTGAGAGATTTGCCTGACCTTTAATTCTAATTATTAGTTTGTCTGCATAAAGGTTCTTGCAGTAGGTACTCTGGTTTCCCTATTCATAAGTAGGAAGTATCAGTCTTGTGGATATGTTACTGTAGTATAGAAGTTACAGCATGATACTTGAAAATAAGTTGCTGCTTTTTCAGTATTAAAAAAAAGTAGCATGTTTCAATGCATCTAGTACATTATGGCATGCAAATTTGTACAAAAGGTAAAAACTGCTGCTTTTGATTTGCTTCTATTAAGTCAATAATAAGGATGTAAAATAATAGTGTAAGTAAACAAAAGATTGTTACTCAGGAGCCACAGCTTAGATTGCAAACAAGCTGTCAGTAATGATAGCCATAAGGAACTTCTATACTAGGTAAGCCCAAGTGAAAATGAGGATGCAGTAGGCTGTTACTGGGGCCATGTGGGTTTTCTGTACAAATTGTATGTGATGGATTAAATTTATTTTTGAGGGCCTGGAATAATGAAAAAGTGCTTGCTTACTTGTTCAGTAACACTTATGATCTTGTTGACAACATGTTAGGGGGAGGAAAATTGGATGCACACTGACACTGCCACCTCATTAGGTACCTAATACTGTACTGGGAGGTAGGGTCGTAGGAATATGTGTTCTGCTGAGGAGGATGGGGAGTGCAAGCAAAGAAGGGAAAGTAATCAGGAAATTGAGAAGTAGTTTCAAAAACTCTGTAAGGATTTGATTGCCATTTGTGTACATTTGAGTTCTGTCACTTCAGAATATAAACACAGCATGATTATTGAGAATTAAAGTGTGTTCGGAGCATGGAGCAAGGTCAAAAAGCAGAGTGATTTGAATTGTGCAAATTAGACAATGATTTTGAGAAATATATAATGATACAGAGCTATCAAAAAATGGTAAGAGAAGAAGAGAGACCAGGGAAAAGGTTATAACTGTATATTCTTAACTGTATGAAGTTGTCAAACAGTAGAATAACTTAATTTTAATGAAGCAATAAGACTCCACAGAGGGTGATGAACAGTCAAGTAAATAATGTCAGTTTAATAAGGTTCTAAAGGTTGCAGGCCTTGTTGTAAAGCTAGATTTTGCTTCTCTCTGTATAACACATAATGGTCTGTTAGTAGCAATACCATTATGTCCTGGAGTACGCTAATGATGCAGTGAAATTACAGAACAGGAATGCAGTGTTACTGAAAAGCAACTATGAGGTCTAAATTTTGTAGCTCTCGCCTGCAATGTGGTTCACAAAAAAAAAAAAAGGCGCAAAACCCTGAAACACAGGCACTAACCTGTAGGGGGAATAAACAGCACATAGCTGGTCTCTACTTGGAGGTGGGAAGGTCCTCCCTGTACTGTGATTCTGTCAGACTGCTGTATTGTCTAAGGTGAAGAAAGCTCTTCAAGCCTTGAAATTTTATTCCAAAGTAGGATGATGATGTGAAAGGAAAATTGCATGAGACACCAGAAAAGTTACATTCATTAAGACGGTGAAAACCCATGGTGCTAATCAAAGTACCTGCTAAGCGTGTGCTAGTCATATAAGACTCTTTTGACATAAAATTAATCCAAGCAGAAATTCAGGTTTATGTGACCTGTGTGTCTCGTCGATGAGATCCCAAGCAAAAGCGCAGGGGAAGAAATCAAGTGAATTATATCCCATTACCCTTTGGCCAAATGTACTAATATACTGAATTACAGAATTTGAAGAAAAGAGTAGGGGATATTAGTTTCAGCAAAATTAGTTTTCAGCACTTTTTTGATATATATGCTGCTATGATGCAACTACGAAGAAGGATCTGTGCTCTACAATTCACTGGTCTGTCAAAACTAAAGTCTTAAAACATTTGTTAAGTTACTGCCATATGACGTGAACTCTTTTCAGACTGGGTGTAATACATAACTGAGTAGGCATTTATTTACCAGTATGTCAAGCTATGCTTACTTTAATTAGTGTTTCTCCTACTAAAAAGGAAAACAGAAATGTCCATAGTTTTGCTATTTATATTGATTCATAACTTCTAAGGTTGTGATTTCTGACTGAAAGACGTGATTATGTCCCATGTTACTATTGAATCTCTACATTTTTGTCTCATAGCCACAACTGAAAAATTCAGTCAACTTCAAAAAGCGCTTGGAACTGACTTCCCCCTTTGTTGTTTTAGTTCTGGGTTTTTTTTCTTTTGTTTCATCAACTCTGAGTTTTGTCTTCAGAATAGCCTCTGTTTCCAAGGGTATTCTGAAATATTCATGATATAGCAAAAGATTGCTGAAGTCAATTTTTAAAAAAAAGCAAATACAAACTTTTAAGAAATGAAGACAGAACAAGTTATTAAAAAATACATGTGAGTATCTGCTTGATATTTGGAAAAAAATAGGGATTGTTCAAGTATTGTTCTTCAACATTTCCTTCAAAAGAACTCACATTTTTAATAGTTTCTAATAAATGAAGAAATATTTCACAACATGATGCACTGTATTAAGACAGTAATTCTAAATCAGTGTTTTAATATCTGTAGAGATTTGATCAAAGGAGTTGAGTGGCATTGTATATATTGTTTCATGTAGGGTTCAAAATCACTGAAATCACAGTTACTTATAGCTGAAAAAAGTAGCTCAACGGTGATGCCTATGAATAAACGCCATGTCTTCTGCAAACATACATTCTCTCCTTAGCTTTTACTTCATAGTAGCATAAGCATGTGCTTGGATGGCTCTAAGATTTTGTTTGTTTTTTTTTTTGTGCTTGGATGGCTCTAAGATTTTGTTTGGTTTTTTAAAAAAATCCAGTGATACTGAAGCTCAGTCTTTGGCTGCAATGCAATTAATCAAATGTTCTTTTGCAGAATGAACAGTGTACAGAAATGCGCTTAGAATGCAAAGAAATCTGTTGTGCACATTGAATTTAGTAGTTATAACTGAGAAAATAAAGGGAGTACATATCATAACAGTATTGATCATATGCTGTCAACCTGCATAATTCTACCTTGTGGTATTTCATACTTTAAAACCTTTAAAACACTAATGGGACACATACAGATCCAGCAGTGTTTTGCCAGGACTCAGTTACGAGGCATCTGCTGTGAATCACCCTTGCTCTAGTAAAGATGAAATCTGACTCTGTTTACCATCAGCTTGTACTCCTCAAAGTGACTTTAAAAATGTTGTTATAGGCTTCCATGTACGTGGTGCAGTGACTAAAAAACCTATATCTAGTGTGCTGAGTCGATTTTTTATTTTTTTAAATACTCTTTTGATTGCCTTTCCTGAAAAGTCACCCAGGGAGTGACTGATGCACAATGAGCACTGTCAAGCTCTGAAAGATAAGTTGTAATTGCATTAATGCAAAAGTGATGCCTTCAGTATGTTTGTCCTGGCCTAACTGGTTGAAATTTAGGAAATTGATCTACTTTCACAAGAACAGAGAGTCTCTGTTGACTTGCAGTGCTAACAGGAGATGAAGGCAGCAAAACTTCTTTTGGCTTTGCAAGACAGCAGATGAGGTGGATAACCCAGGGGAATACCTCTCCTTATTCCAAAGACCTTTTTTGCATAGATGCCTTACAGAACAGTACTGTTTATGAACGTAGAGGACTGCTCTGACACTGTTATGGCTTGAGTTTCTTTTATTATGTGCCTATTTTGAGAATTTACTCATAGATGCCCTGAGAGTATTTGCTCTGCTCTGTGTCTGTTCTTTTGTGTTGTTCTAATTATGTATTTAACTTCTTTTTGTCCTTAAATCCTCAAAATGATTACACTTATATTATCCGTATGTCTTTTTAATTCTTTATTACACTGGATGATAAATAATCATAGTGTCAAATCATGCTTGTCTTAGTGTTTTTCAGCTGGTAGGAGTACTCTGGATAGCTAATTGAACTATAATATATAGGAAAATGTATTATAGATAAGGAGAACAATTGCCAGAAACAACATTATGAAATGTCTGTCTGTTAAAGTTGACTAGCTTAAATATTGATCAAGTCAAACAGAAGAATCAATGTCAGATACTGGGATGGATTTTAAGCAGCAGAATACAACTCCAGTTAGCATTATAGTTTCTCTCCCACCTCTTACATAAATCATTTAACTCATATTGGGCTCCAAACATAGGTCTAGTAAACTTCACAAAATTCACGGAAACTTGGTGGGATATTTCAGCTTACCAAGTCAATACTTTGTGAGAGGCCAAAGATCTACCACAGCATTCCTGATTTGTTCTACGCTTGTGAGATAAACTCTTCTAACCCTTCTGGTCCTTCTCTGAAGTGTTACCAAACAGCAGCCACACAGGCTTCTTGTGGTTTTCTGTGTTTGGGTTTTTTTCCTTCCTAATTCAGCATTAAACCAAAAGTTAACTTTTGTATTTGACAAATAAGTTCTGTTGCTGTGGAACACTTGGCTTCAGTGAATGTCCTCGTGTTCGATTATCTCCAAAATTGCATGTTGCGGGTTTTTTTCTTAAATGTTTTGCAGAAGTAGATTGCAATTCAGAAATGGAGGAATTCCCTTCTCTTTCCCCCCGAGTGCCTAGCTGGGGCTTGTCAGCTCATCCGCTACCTACCACTTATGGATTTTTATTTTATTTTTACTTTTTACTCAGTAATACCTGATACAAAAATCTTAATTTGAAATAAACCATGAATTTGCCATTGCAGGTATTCCAGTTTGTTCAGGGGCAATAGTGTTAAGACTATAGGCACCAAATGGCTGGGTTGTTCTGCGGTTTTCTTTAACGCTGTTTTTCAAGCAGGATCAGACTGACCTGGTAAAACCCTCAGTGCCTGGTGGAGTAAGAATGAGAAGTGAAGCATCCTTTACCAAATCTCAGGCTGCTGAGGCTGGTGGCACTGCAACAGGGCAACTGCTGCTCTGAGATGCAAGTGTAGTCTAAGTCTGGCACTCGTCTGGCTAAGTCTGGCATTAGCAATCTCTGAGAAAGCCGGATATTTTCAGCTGAAATTTGTTTGTTTCTTGTGTTTTCTACCAGAACTTGAATGTATTAAGTTACGAATGTACTATGCCATATTTCTGTACTAATCTATGTACTGTGCTGGCTTTGGTATTTTGTATATAGTACAAAAAATAGAACCTTTTGTTTGAAATTAAATCTATTTGACCATATAATTAGGTGTCCACAGTTTTTGCATGGCCAGCATTCTAGTCTAGCACTAATATTAGCCCTTTAGTCATTTACGGCAATTTTTTGTTCATTTGTTTCTCTCAGGTAAATACGGCTGTAACCTACATGCGGTACCATCTTCAGTGTATTGTCATATATTTGAAAGGGGAGCATATCTGCTTGGTTCCTTTCAGAGATTCTAGATAAAAGGCCTCAATAAACTCTCCGGTGTCCTCTTCGTGTTTAGATATAATGACATAGTCTGGAGTTTCTTTATATTTGCATGCCTGAGAATGAAAAAGACAAAAGATTGGTTTATACAAATGTACATTAAAAAAGTTTCATAGGATGCAATTCTGGAGTCTAGTGTAATCCCTTCTATCAGTGTGTGGAGGGATGAGAGCTGGAAGGGGAGAGAACACAGGAAATGCATTTCTTCATCCTGTTCCCACCCCTCCCCAAAGGAAAAAAATACAACCCTGTTACCATGGAAGAATCAACATGATAGAGAACTGTTGGATCTCCAATACCATTTTTTTAAATCCAATTGGTTGCAGCTGTACTGAGAGGGAACAAATGTTTTGCTGCCTTTGCTGCCAAATAATAGATTATATTTGGAAGCATAAGACTAATGAAAAAAATACACTTCAGAAACCTAGTGATTGCAAAGCTTCAGGCATAAGAAAGGAAACTGTTCTTTGTAAAGAATACTGTGCTCTAAAAATTTAGGTTTTATTTTTTTAGATGCAGTGTTAAGTTATATAGAATATTGTTTCCTGAGGATTCAGTTTTTCACCATGGCAGTGATCCCAGGCTTCATGCTTTCTGCTGGCTATAATTTATCTATTTACCAGCAGCAGCCATCTGCTTGAAAAATCATTAACTCAAACTTGGGTGGAGGGGGACAGCAAGGCAGGAGCAGTGACTAGAAGACAGACTTGTCCTGTGGAGGGATAGCAGGCATGGTGTTCCTGATTCTCTTTGTACGTTCAGTACTGGTAGACAGCCGCCTTCTTTGTAGACGCATAAAAGTGACATGTCACTCAGGTACTACCATACAACAAACCCCGCTGGGGCATGAGAGCCTGAATTGCATTAGGATTTTGGTGTCTCAACAAGTGTGCTGTTCAGTAAGGGCCTTTCTCCCTGCCACAGCTTGCAGGATTTTCAGCTAACTTACTTGGCTGAACTTGTAGGTTTTGGCAAATCCAAAGGCTGAACTTGCTGAACTTCACTATTACTGAGTAGAGTTATCAGTATTTGGCTTTCGTGGAAGTTGAAAAGGGTTTGACGTGAGTCAGAAGCGACGTGATCTGTAAGTTAACAAGTTGCTGCTCCACAGCTGAGGTTACCTGCTCTGCACCGCAGGGTGACTTGTGCCAGCACTCTCCTTTTCGCATGTGGAACACACCTGGCACTGGTATGAGGCTTAGCTGAGGACCAGCAACTCTTTTAACTGTGGTGACTTTACCATGGGTGATCAAATCATTAGGTCACCTTAATGGTTTTATTCAGATCTGTAGAATCTGCAGTTTCATTATTTGAAATTATTAGATATAAGAATGAAAAAAAGAAAAATAGTTATTCTATTAAGCTTCTTATAATCAGACATAAAAGTTAAGTCTATACCATTAAATCTTGTTAAAGTAAACAAGCAGTTTATCCATTTTTCAGTCATCTGTTCATTGTCACGGTAAAAACATTGTTTTGTATCTTTTAGAGATCTATAATTGCAGACCTGTAGCTTAATGTGGCATAGGTGAGTAGAAGCACTTTTTCAGTGCTTCTGTAAGAAACTCCTAAGCTAAATCAATAATGCCATATGATCTAAAGGAGAAAAGAAAGATCTTTACAACATCAAGCAAGAGTTTAGCAATCTGATCCGCGTTCATGGTATTGAGCGACTCATCAAATACCTGGGCAACAAGCAGTAATTGATTTTACAGTATCTGACCACCTGACATGAATGTATATGTGTAATATAGTTGAGTGGCATTCATGCAAACTTTTTTCTATTGAGTTGCTGGTAGCTGGTAAGATTTTACTAAAACATGCTGTGGTTTATGATTTTTTTTACAGTTGGTGATAAATGGTGTAGGAATTTAAACCCTCACCTTTGGAAATAACCATCTGTTACAAAATAGATCGCTGATGTCTCCTTTAGCAGCCTAATGCAGGATGATACAAATTCCTGTTACCTGTGACAGAGAGAGCTAACCCATGGACTCTGTGTTACTACACCGATAGTATCCTTAAAAAGCTACACGTTTCATCTTCTGTTGGGAGTATGTGGATCAGGCATTCTTAGAGTGATGTGCACAGCAGTGAAAATTGAGAAATTGGCTTCAGAGATCTAGAGAGCTTGGTAGTTGAAGGTCAAAGTTGCAGCCTTCTGTTGGTTATAAACAAAGATGGGATTAGCACCTTGCCAGTTCAGCATCTGTGGTCAAGCTGAAGCCTATTTGGCAGCGTGATTTTAGGTGGGTTAATAAAGAAAACACACATTTTTCTCCATAGTAATGAAGCATGTTTTGTACCAGATGTTGTTGGATATCACAAAACATTTGTTTATATAATTTAAAAAAAAATTACATTCATGGAAAAATGTACTTCTTTCACTCTTTTAAAAGCTAACGTATACCTGGATTTTTAAGCTTATATTACTCCTAGTATGTATAGAATTGTATAAAATAAAACTGTTAAAAATGCAGAACGATAAATAGAATCCAAAGACTTTTTTCTTTTTCTTTTTTTTTTTTTTACTTGGACGCCTATCTTGAGGCATATGGACGTTGTGATAGATTTTTCACTTTGGACAGAGAACTTCCTAAAAGGAAATTCAGATGCTGAAAGCTTGCAAGATGCAAATACTTGATTTGTTTCATCAACTATGAAATAGTATATTTTGAAATTAATTAAATTCTAAGTAGTGATCTATTGATTGTTCACAGGAATTTGAATTTGCTTAATGATATTCTAATTTTCCAGATATATCTTTGGCCCTGCTACTACAGGGCCTTTAGGCAAACACAGTCATAAAAACACAGGTGTGTTTAGCAGATATGATAAAAGTGCAGGTGTGCATAGCAGGTTTACCAAGTGACGCTTCTATAGACTAAAACAAACTATGTCTTTATAGGAGTTAAGAGGTAATCACTAGTGCTGTGGCTTTCCGACTGCCCTTCCTCCATCATTTTCTCTCCAGCTCCAGAGTGGCTGTGCCATTTTGTCAGAGTATGCTATGACTCATTTCCCCATTTTATTTTTTCTCGCAGATGGCATCGTTTCATCTCATGGTCTGAAAGTGACAAGTGACACTGTGGCACTGACTTTATTGTATTAGGCTGTACTAGCTGTGATGAATATATAATCTGTGTTGCAACTTTCTTTGTCTCTGCCTTACACAGCAGTGGGTGAAGAAAACACAGGGAAGCTAATGAAAGGCTTCAGATACTACTGCTGTGACTTTGAGCATGAAGGCAGTATCAGTAATATCATTATTGGTACCCGTGTAGTAGCACTGATAATGGGGCTTTTTCTAGTGTGCCAGGGAACATAGAGGCGTACAGCTGACTCACTGGCTGACGTTGTCATTTTGGCACACAAACAGTTTGTAAAATGCTGCCAGTTCTGTCTTACTGTGTTGGATCTCTTTGCCCAGAGCTTTTAAATTCCTTTCCAGAGCTGGCAGTTTTGGTGGAACTGTAACCTATGCGTCCCACAACACTTGACTTTGTAAAACTGTGAGACGTGAAAGTATTTGATGTGTTGCCAAAGTGAAAAATGTTCCAAAACCTAGTGTGAAAAGTTTATTCTTTTTATTTTTATGCTGGTGTTATGATAGGCAGGCACTGATTTTTTTTTTTTTTTTTTGGTTTGGGGGGGGCGGGATATGTTGTGAAAGACCTTCCCACCACCACACATGCTATATTTTATCTTTCATCAAGATTTGCTGTAGCTAGCTGATACAGAAATGGTTTGATGGGTGATGAAACAGACCTACATCTGTGCTTGGTAACTGGGGAAATCCATTACAATGTCTCCACGTGACTGGACCTGATCTTGACGGGGGAATACCTGTACTGCATAGTAGAAGGGATGATAGATGGAATAGGACCTCAAAATAAAACACACGCATACACAGGTATCGCTCGGATTAATATCTGGCCACCATTTTTTTGATAATGTACATGCAGGCTTTATTGGCCAATAGTCTGGTCTTCAGCTCTGGAGCAGTTTTGCTGTATTTTGCTGTTCTTTCTACCGCTGTCGCTGGCGTGCAAGTCCTGAGAGCAATGTACTTTGGAGTCAGTACGAGAAATGTTGAGAATATTCACAGACAAAACATTCTAGGCAGCACAAGTTTTTTTTTTTATACATCTCCTTCTGTAACAACCTTAAAAAGTCAATTTTCCATCCTGAACAGAGTGTTATTTTTCTGAGCTTGCTTTCAGTTGAAAGGGACATTCTGTAGGAGTTCCACTTCCATTTGTGTGTTTGTTCTCTGCAGTGACTTTATTGACCACATGAAGAATGATGATTTTTTTTCAATAGTTTTTCAAGAGAATCTTCTGAAGCTTGGGTTGATTTGGAGAGGGAAGAGAGGTCAAGATAACAACAAAAACCTCTTCAAGGTAAATAAGCATATGTTCTTGCCCGTAGTAACATTTCTGTAGCAATTTCCCCTACGTAGTGAACTAACAAAGACCTGGAGTATGTTTTTTGAAGCTAATGATTTTAATAGATATTTTTCAAGCTTTTAACGCTCTATAGTGGTGATTAATTTATTAAGCAGGTCTCATAGCTTAAATTGAGAGACTATTCCCACAGTAGAATATAGGGAAATGAGGCACACTTCAGTGTTTTGGGGTAAGTGGAAATTCACCCTAAAGGTCAAGGTCATGCATGTTGCAGAAAATGTGCTTCTGAATTCCTGCCTTTCTTTGTCATGCAGGACTTCACTGTTTGTTCTGACTGGTCCCGTCTCAGGATCCATTTCTTGACACTGCTTCACATAGCAGTGACCAAACCAGTCAAGACCCAGCCATCACTAACTTTAAGGGACTCACTGCTGTTGAGAATAGCTTTCTCCCTGGCATTGTTTTCTTTGAGGAATTATAATTGGAGCCCTGGACCAATTGTAGAAGACTGGTGAAGATGAGAGGAAGAAAAGTAGCACACTTGTGTATCTATCTCCAGGAAAGATTTACCCTGCTTTATTTACTATTTAGCTTGGAAATAGTTACATGAAAACAGGAAAAACTCTTTTGTTCCAATTACAACGTCTTCTATGGCAACAGGACTTCCCTGTGGCTGAATTCCAGGGCCCAAAATCAGTAGAGATCTGCTAATTTCACTTGCTCTGTCACACCAGAATGAATCTGGCCATGTCTTGATGTACCGATAAAACTTCTCTCCAAATACATGTTTATTGTGAATGGAACAAAGTCTCAAGTGCAGCAAATTCAATTTACTTTGTTTCCACTTTATCTTGAAAAAAATAGCCTCTGCCTTCAGGTGAAATTTGAATGCAAACAGGGGAATGTTGGTTTGTGGTTTGTTTGGTGTTTTTTTTAAGAAAAAAGAAAAAAAAAAGGTAAAAAAAACCGGGGAATGTTGGTTTGTGGTTTGTTTGGTGGTTTTTTTAAGAAAAAAGAAAAAAAAAAGTAAAAAAAAAAACCACCAAAACAAAACCAAAAAACCCCAAAACACCCATAAAGTAGAAATTAGGCTTGAATGCATATATGATTTTATCAGTTTCTTCATAGGGAAGGTCCACAGATGCAAAAAGATCATTTTGTCTGACGTGTTGTTTTAGGAAAACGTAGTTGTCTTTTTTAGCCTTTATCCATCTTCCAGGTTGTAGGTCTCTTTACACTATCAATATTTTCACGTGTCCTGTTGCAGGGTACATGTTGACATTAGAATGAAAGTTTCAACTGATGAATCTGGAGTAACTAGTTAATATTCCATATACCAGACATAACATAATAAATGACTTTTTTTTAATATGTATTGCATTCCTTTCCAAAAATATAGAGTTAAAATTCCAACAGCTGTATTAAATTCTGCTAAACAGTTTTGTAAAATAAACCTTGTATATCCATGTAGATGCACTACTCGGATGTCGAAGATGTGTACACAAAAGTTAACCATACCAGAGAAGCACCATTTCATTACAGCTAGGGAGCTAGAGCAGGAGTGAAGCTCTGAGTCCCCAGTGAGCTTTTATGTAATATTTGCTTTGTAAATAATTTTGAACTGTATGTGTACAGCAGTATTATTCATCGGTCATCTTTGGGCATAATGTAAACAGTTCAGCGAGAGTGCTGTATTTTCAATAGTTTCAAAATATTGGCATGGAGTTTAGGGGGAAAATCTCTTCCGCTAGTACAGGGAGTGCAGCATATAAAGTATATATGTATTTTAAAAAGTTACAATAATATTGAAAATAATAATATTACTATAGACTAATATTATTTTAGTTTTAAATATATGAGAGTTACGCATTAATTCATTTTCATACAAGACAAGTTTCTCTTCAGAGTGAGCAAGAAGTGCATCATGTATATCAGAATCATATTTGAGATTGGTTATAAGAATCTGGAATGATCTTGTTCATAGGAATACACCAAATCTAGCATTCCTGAACAACGACAGAAATATAGACAATGCAGACTTTTTTTTAGAAATCGTAAATGGGGAATTCACAGTTAATGTTTTCTTGGAGTCTGTGCAAACTGTTGCAAGAAAATGAATTAAGCTTAAATTAGTTTAACCAATTGAAAGATGACTTGCTTAATGTATTCCATTATCATGAATAATTCCGCCCTTTCGCCTGTAAAGTAGTAATAAATAATGAAAGAATTCAGATCATGGAAATTAGGCAATCTTTCTCTTTGTTTTAATAACTGTGCCTTTGAATCTCATTCTGACCTTTAACGAAGGCTCCATATCAACACACAGACAGCACGTGGCCATTGAGGGCAGGGGGTAGCGTTAACACCAACAAAAAAAACAGGATCATGAGGTAATGTAGTGGAGAACATGAGGAACATTTTATTACCTGATTATTGAGCCCTTCCTGGAACTTTTAAATTATTTCAATAAATAAATGCAAACAAAATAAAATTTGAGGAAAAATTTTTGTATGAAGAGCTGCTTTTAGATAACTGAAGAATGAAACAGATGTGAGTGCTTTTGTAGCTGGTTTGATGACATCATAGAGAATTGCAATTTTTTTAATTATTTCTATTATTATTTTTAACTGACAGCCTTGCATTCTTCCGAAGATGCTTTTGGTTGCATGACAGAAGAAACTGATTCCATGTAAGCAAGTGCTTGATACTTATCTGGAACATGAGGATTGTACTGTTTGATGGTTTTGGTGATGTAGAGATTTGGACCCAAGACTTGAACCCACAGACGAGATGCGAGGGTTTTTTTCCACCGTTAGTTCAACTCCTCCTTTCTCTCAAGCTCTCCAGTTTAGCTTGTACCAAAAATATTCACTGGGATGGACAAAAACTGCTTAGACGTTTGAAATGGTTATGGCAACTGGAAATGCTCCCTTTTTTTTTTTTTTAAACAATATTTTTTCCCCTCCAACCTCCCCCGATACTGCTGCTAAAGATCTTTGTCCAAATATATAATAGAAACAAATTCCCAAAGTGTGGAACACACAATAAACCAGTTTGCTTTTCCAGGGGCTCTACCAGAGATGACCGTTCAGCCTCCTGAGAACAAATGACTGTCTCGATTAGCAAGCAGTAAGAGTAAATATGTAGACTAGAACATGATGCTGAGGACGGTGTGTTGCCAACAAGCTCTAGTCTAATCAGGAGATTTGCCTCAGAAGTGTGCTTCTCATACAAATGAAAATGGTTATGTGAACACACCCTTAATATGAAGAATGTGTATTTTAAGTAACTGTTTTAAGACTTTTTTTTTGTCCGTCTCTAAATTTTTGATCTCACAAGTCTATTACTGACAGCTTCTGGAGATGATTGCAGATACTGAATAGAAGATAAATTTGGTCTCTCCTGCATTTTTCAGGCAGACAGGAATGTCTGCCAGGCCAGCACTGAGCCAAACAGAAGCTGTGGCAATATGGGCAATACGAAACAGAATTTCAGTTAATGTTAGCATGCCTTTCAGTAGGTTTATTGACTTGATTTCTGTATTGTGCTAACTTAATCCATGCAGCTTCCAGTTGATTTGGAGCGATGACTGCTTTTGTCTGCAAAATGCTTTCCTGACATATTCCAAAACCTGCCAATAAATAGAACCATGGGTGAAAAGTGTGACTGCTGAATGAAAACAGTGGGTGAAAAGGTGATTGCTAGAGGTTTGGAACCCTAGAGAAAAGAAAAAAAAACAGATTAAAAGCATAATTAGACCAATACTGTGAGAAGATAACCAATTCCAGCTTATGGAAGGATGCCATTAGTCTTACCGTTGCACAGCGAGACGACTTGGCTGATGAAAGTTCTCGGAGCGGGACAGTCCATTGTTTCTAAGATTAATTTGTCATTCAAGTTAGTGTATGTAGAGTATTCCTGATCTTATACAGGGCTGAAAACTTTCACCATGCATTAATTATGAAATAAATCTTACTTCAGTGTTATGAACAGTACTTCGGTACTATCACCATCTCTAGGCAGAGACCCCGGCAATGGTCTTATGCGTGCCTCAGTTTACCATGATAATGGAATCAAAATTTACTGTACCCAAAGCAAGGCCATACATAAACCTTTTTGGAGCAGGGGTCTGTGGTGTTTATGTAGGTGATGCCACCTATGTGATCTTTTACTGGTGCCGCCATTTAAGAGAAACGATAATGTAATAAATGAGAATCTCCCCCCCAGCAGTTATTAGTGAACTGGACAGGGATTCTTTAAAGTATGAGATTACTAGAAAATATGAACTACTTCTGACCCACAGATTCATACTAATATTTTGGGAAACACCCAGAATGAACAGCATCATTGGTATAAATATCTGGCAGGAAAAAGGTTGTTTACTGTGTAGAAAAAGTACATGTAGAAAATATGTCCTTTGTGGCCTTGTTTCTTAATAGACATATACAGACTGTCTACTTCACTGTTTAATTGCTTTGAGCAACATGAGAAAACTGGTATTTTGCATAGCTAAATTAGTCAATTGAATTATGTGTAAGCATTATCACAACCGTAGTGGTTACTAATATTTAGAGGGGAGGGGAGAAAAATGGGCAAGTCAAACCTTTCTGCCTTTGAGGGCCGGGACCAAGCGGATGTAACAGAAGTCTGGTAAAATGTTCTGTTCAATTGGACTAGTGACAAATGACAGTTGAGTAGGAGTCATTGCAATAAATCTAGTGGGACATTATTAAAAATATAGTCCTTTACTGTGAACACTTTATCAATTTCTCCATAGTTAGATGTAATGCTGAAATAAAACCAATCTATATTTGGAACCTTGGATTAGAGCATAAAGATACTGCTGTTGTCACCATTTAGTCTTGGTGATGCCCACATAGTCAGCATCTGATGTGGTCAGAACTTTGAGATGAGTCTGTTCAGGTCTTTCCTTATAGGAAGCTCTTCAAACTTCAAAGGGTTTTTGAAATGAAAAAGCCAGATTTATTAGACTAAACATTGAATTACCTAACTCTTTAGATACATTATATAGGTGAGATAGAGCACAACCAGAAAAGATTTATAAATCTCTCTCTCTGTCCCCTCCTGCTTCCTCTCCTCCATCCTTGCAGGGCAGGTCCTGGCTCCAGGCCTGGTTTCAGTCAACTTGCTCATTTTAGGAATAGTGGCAAACTCTGCACAGGCTGGTCTAGTCACGGGGAAGTTTTTCCTTGTCCCTGCTGCGAAGCGTGTGTTTTCCCCTACCTTTCCCAGGGAGGGGAAGGCATGGTCCCTTCTCGAGCCGCCGGTTCTCAGCACCATGCCGTGACTTCCTTCCCCAGTAGACCACATAGTTTCTGTCATCTTATTATTCAGTTGTTCCTGACTAGAGGCCTGCCCCTATGTTCTCCTTCTTTTCTTAGAACCTAACACAGACGCTCAGGACAAACAGAACTGGTTTAGTCCATTTTAACATTAACATCCATCTGCTGTTCAAAAATAAGCAGTGGACAAATCAATATGTAATGGATGACAGTGATCAGATACTGGAGATGCATTTTAAATTAAAAAAAAAAAGAATTTGAAACTAACTAGACATTTTAGACAAAAACAGCAAAGTAAGATGAATCATTTTCTCTTCTAAGAGAAAAGATGCTGTCTACAGGGAGAGCCTGGCCTCACTGCATAGTAGGTTTGAACCAGAATGGAGAGAAGAGACAAAGTCCTCAGGGTGTGCTTTGGCAGAATTATGAAATAAATAAAAAAATGTAGTGGGTGGGAATACTTCTTTCTGTTACAAATGGTTTGAAACAGTCTTAGGTTTTTTGGCCCACTAAATACATAATCCTGAAACTAAGATGTTCTTGGCAAAGAATATGCTTCAGCTTCTGTCTTGTTAGAAGATGCTAGTCCTCTCAAAGCTGATTTATTTTAGTTTGGTGTGACATTAGCTGCAAGGCTTTTCAGCAGTACAGGCAGAATTTCGTTGTTCTGAGAGGAGAGGGTCAGGTGCATAAAAACCCTGCTGTGAAAGTGAAAAGGGTGAGAAATGGCAAAGGGGGGTAGAGAACTGCAAGGGAAGAAGAAAAAGCTGCAGAGAGTGAAATTTCCGTTTTGCTGCTATGCACAGAATGAATGCTGCTTCTGCTTCTAGAAGAGAGCCCTCTTTTTCCAGCAGTAGCAGCTGCCCTTATGGCACCCTGAGCCTTCCCTGTTAGCAGCAGCAGCTGCCCGGCTGACACTCCAATGCTCCAATTTGGAAAAGGAGCCCTTTGCTCTTTTGCCACAGAGCAGCAGTCTGTTGCCCGAAGGCTTTTAATATCATCGTTCTTACCAAAGGTTTAGTGTAGAGATACAGAGGCTTCATCCCGGCCTCTGGAAAGACCGAGTCTTGGCCCGAGTCTCGAGTTTGTTAAGCAACGAAACCAGATACTTTATTCTGGTTTCCTGTTTCATCACCAACGCTTGTCAGTTCTCTGTTACAAAGGCTCAGTGGAAACATGCTCAACGATTCACAGCTGTGCACAGCACCTAAGGAGTGACAGGATTTCATTCCATAGCAGTTGTGTGTGATTTGTAACATTTAAGAGTGCTACATAATGACTTTATAATTGTGTGTGATAGTGCACAAAATGACAGAATTCTAAATTCATAATAGCTGTGTGTTTATTAGCTAGCTTATTATTTAATTGATATATTAGGGTTTTAGTAGTGTGTTGCTTAATCAATAAATATTGTGGTCTCTTAAATGAGTTACATCTTGGGCCTGCAATTAAAGAGGGAGAGTCAGACCCATAAATAGGGCCGTAAATTGCTTGGGCTTAAGCTAGGTCTCAGAAAGGATGAATCCATGCAGATCACTCAAGAAAAGCATAGGTCTCTGAAAGCAAATGCACGCACTGGTAAATAAGCAAGATTAAAAACAGCGTATTTGTTCAACTCTCCAAAGAATTATGAAGAATTATGATTTTATAGTGGTAAGTGGGAACTCACTTGGGAAAATAGATGTTCCAGTTTTAGAGAATACAATATTTGTATGCTGATGTTAACATAGCAAACATTCTTAAGTCACAACAAAGAAGAACTGCATTTGCACTGTTGTCTCAATTTTGCATCAGTATCTTGGCACATCATGCAGATACTTTGAGCAGAGAAGAATAGTTTTCTACTTCTATAGTCCAAGTCAAGGTTAAAGTGCAAATTCTTAACACAAGTGTTTCATATAAAATTGACTTTCTTCATCCTGGTAAATCTGAGAATAAACAAATTCTAGCACTAGCAATGCCTGTAAATATTTTGTTTGAAAGCATTGACATAATCAGAAAAAACAGGGCCGAAGGAAACTTGAGAGGTCACCTAATCCATTGAACTGTCTCATAAATCTTTATCTCTGCTTAAAAATCTCTAGTGAAATAGTTTCCAGAATTGCAATAAATGGCATGATCCAGTTCTTCATTAACTTACAGTGAAAAAGAATTGCCTACTTCTGATTCATTTCCCTGGCAGCAGTGAAAAGTCACCATTCTTGTCCTATTCAGTGGATAGTTATGTTCTCCATTTACCCATGTAATTTCAAAGTAAAGATTTTTTTTTCTTTTTTCCCCACAGAACATGTTTTCTAAACCTCTTAATTTCGTTGCTGTGCTTGTGAGGATCTTGTGTGTGTGCAGATACTGACACTACTGGGGAAGGTGGGAGGATTGCCTCATGTTCTGCATATGACGTTCCTGTTTATATCTGCTGATATTCAAACATTTTAGTGTTTTGTATTGGTGATTTTGTGTATTTATTTCTGCTCAACTCAAGCTAGTTCTCATTTTGAATTAGTTCTTTTGATTATTCTTACTGGAGTGTACTACTCTATCCAGTTTTTGAAGTACAGTCTACTCCTTCAGCAGCACTTCTCCCATCCATGCAGTCCAGTGCCAAGCCCCTTTTTGTGAAATGATGCAACTTGGGTGCTTACCTGTAAGTTGGAACCACTTCTCTGGAAGTGTTAAGAGTATAGATTGAATGTATTGTATCTGAACAAAGGGAAGATGAAAAAGGCTATGAATGGTACAAGTATCCTCAGTGTGTTTTCTATAAGGGAAGAAGGCATTGTAAATAGGCTAATGTATCATACGACTATTATATCATCCAAGAAAGGTCAGGCAATTACAGTAGAAAGCTGATCGATATGTATAAAGCTCCAAGAAATGTTTTTTGTCTTTAAGATTGGTGCAAGTTGAAAACTTGCTGAGCAAAAATGTTTAGAAATAAGGGCAATGGAACTGGCAGGAGTGTAGCTAGCCTAATCAATAATAAAAGGATAATCTGTCTTTCTTTGTGGTACACAAAGCAATAATCTGTTGTTCAGATTGATTAAATGCCTCAGCTCTGCTTCGATTATTAATCAATCTCTGAAACAGCTTATTGTGAGTATAATACAAAGTAGTAGATTAGGGATAGTAACGGCAGTGATATTAACAGGAAGGCGGGGGGAGTCCTTTTTTCATGATGTGAAAAAAGCTGAACTGAGGTGGGGTGGGGTTGTTTTTTGGACAGGCTTTCTGTTGAATACATATGAGTGGCTTGACTGCAGTGTCAAGTTGCAGAGCTCTAAAAGGGGGTCTGAAGGGTGAGATTACACAAATCACAGTGATTTTGATCTCTGATACACTAATGTAGGAAGTGCCATTGACTTGACAGAGAAAGAACGTGAAATATGAGGACTAAGAAATCTGGAAGCTCTTGGCTAGAAAAAAACCTGACTAGTTACCTTTTGGAAACACGCTTTTGTCAGATTCATTCTTTGCAGGAATAACTTGTTTCATTGCTTACTTACACCCAAGCTTATTTGAACTGTGGGCTAGCCGAGGCTTTCAACTTTTGTGCTTTCTAAGTTATGAGGAAGAAAAAAACGCCCTCTTACGTATTTTGCACCCTATGTCTGGGGCTACGTAATTGCCAACATGGTTTCTTTCAGTAGGTTACATAGGTGGTGTTTTCACTTCAAAAGACAGGGCAAAAAGCCGAAGTTTGAATTGTCCAAATGGCTCGTTACTGTCTGAAAGGGGGAATTTAGGTTTTGCTTTTTTTTCTGTTTTTCATTTTTGACTTCTATTAAGAGGTTCAAATATACCTGTTTTACTGAAATTTATGAATCAAACTTTATAGAATGCAGAATCACTTAAGACCCTGAGCAATAGCCTTTGAGTTGGCCCTCCTTTGAGTCCAGAGTTGGACCACATGACTTTCAGAGGTTCCTTTCAACTTATTCTGGGACTTAATGATTCAATGATATGATGTGGAACAAAAAATACTTGGGATGTTAACCTTTAAATAGATTTGGTGTAACTGATGAGATTTACTGAGTTGATATTTATTTATTTTTCTCTTTTGGAGGGCTTCCTTTCACCGACACTTAGGAATCCTTGTAACATGAGCTTCTCCATCATCCCGTCTTCTCATGACTGCCAGTTATTCATCTTGGTTATTTGAATCCTGCAGGACTTGGAGGAAATAAATGGTTGTCCATGATGGGAATAACTCTAGCCTCAGCACCCTCTCTCTGAGGATTTACATATATGCAACAGATGCATATTTGTTTGGTTCCGTTCTTTTAGAGTAACACTGAATACCCACAGGTTGTTTACAGAGAAGCAAAGGATACCGTTATGAAAATTGATGTTAGATCTTCTGAAGAATTTTCATCTTTTGAACAGCACTGACCTGCATGACTAACGATGCATTATGCTGAGAGCATAAATTTCATTGCATTCTCAATCTTGACTTTTTTCCAGTTGTGTTGTGTTTTGGGTTTGGTTTTGGGGTTTGTTTGTTTGTTTGTTTGTTTTAAATGGTAGAATGAAATAATGAAGCTGGTGATAAAAGATGCCTATAAAAAATCTGCAAATTTATTACTAAACAACATGGGTTGATTTTTTTTCTATCCAGCTAGTCATTAGGCCTTTCCAACTGTCAGTGTCTCATATAATCTCCTTTAATAGCAGCACATAATTAGCTTTATGCTACAAATACAAATATCAAAATCTCGGGGAAGATAACTTGAAGAAACATATGTCTAAGCCAGCATTTATGACTTTTAGTCCTGAAGTCTGTAACTGTTGATTTATGTACATGAGCTTTGAACTATGGTGTGGAAATTTATCAATTAAGAATCCACAGGAGTTCTGGAAGGAAAGTACAGATGTCTCTCCAAACGGTAATATGTCACTCTTCATTTTCCCCCTATGCAGTCCTGTTCTCACTTCAAATATTGACATTCTTCTTGCCTAGTTTCTTATTTAAAAAAAGGTAATGAAAATTATAGTCTTGACATTGCTCTATTAGGAACAAATTGTCTCCATTTTTAATCTTCATCCAGAGCCCTATATATACAGTCTGTATATGTGTGCTTCACAAAAGTGTTTCCCTAATGGTTGTGTCCTGGTTTCGGCAGGGATAGAGTTAATTTCCTTTCTAGTAGCTGGTACAGTGTTTTGGATTTAGGATGAGAATAAAGTTGATAATCCACCGATGTTTTAGTTGTTGCTAGGTAATGCTTACACTAG
>NW_008795322.1:2272167-2286159 GCF_000699145.1 Aptenodytes forsteri | reverse complement strand
TATTATTATTATCATTTTATTTCAATTATTAAACTGTTTTTATCTCAACCCACGAGTTTTTCTAACTTGTGCTCTTCCAATTCTCTCCCCCATCCCACTGGGTGGGGGGGAGTGAGCAAGCGGCTGCGTGGTGCTTAGTTGCCGACTGAAATTAAACCACGACAGGTTGTTACAGGATCGCAGTTTTCTAGTGTTTTTGGGGGTGATTTTGAGGTGGTTTTGTTTTACTGCACATATCTGATAAATGATTTGTGTTTAAAATTACCTAGGTCAAATTGGTCCCAAACTCCAAAAATTTCATGTAATTCTGGAGTGTCAAAACTCTAAGTGTATTTCATACTTCTGCTTTGTGCAGGACTTGAATCCGAAGCTTTGCCTCTGTAGATATAACATGGTAGCTGTTGTTAGGAAGGCCATTGGAGAGCGTTAATGTTATCGCAACTAGGACTTCATCATAAAAGTATGAATTTCTGTCAATTCTTTTAAATAACACCGTATTTGAACAGCTAGCTGTCTTCCAGAGGTGTTCTGGCTTGCATATGGGGTTGGACAAATCAGCTATTCCATCATAAAAAAGGTACCCAGCTAAGTAAGGGGCAGGATTTCAAACAGTCCAGAGACACATTTATTGACTCGATCTAGCAAATTATTTGGTTCATGTGCTGCCTGGATCCCAGACACCACTTCACGATGCATCGATTAAGGAGTCCATGTGCTGAACATCAACCTCTGTATTCTGCTCTACAGTCAGCCAGAATAAACCGAACAGGACTTCAAAAAAAGTAGTACACCTTGACAAGTGAAAATTGTGTCTCCTGCCTTAAGGTTCTTTAAAGCTGGAAGTGTCTTTGAATTTAGGCTTTCAGTTCTTCAATAAAAGATCACAGTTCCTTTTTTGTTCTCTGGCATTGTAATCCATTTGAGGATTCTGTCAACACCCCTTTCAAAAACTGCGTAAACCTGTTAAGATTTGTAGGAGAAAAATCAATACAAGTTAACTTTTACTCATAACTTGAAGTTCACAGCCAGAGCTTCCTCCAAGAAATGTTTCAGTACTAGAAAAGGAAAAGCAGACATCTGTTTGTTTATGGTTCCCTATTGAAAGCAATTAGTGGTACTGCTATAGGGATTATTTTTGGCCTAGATTTTTGCTCGGGGGTTATTTTGGTTGTCCACTACTTGCTCTAAGTGACCAGAATGTAAGGACGTGTCCTAACTCTGACAGGATGGTGGGATAGATACCGAGAGAGTAAGTGCAGCACTTGAAATGTCAACTAGATGGGAAGCGTGTTGACTTCTCCCAAAAGAGATCTGTCAGGATTCATTGCAGGATCTATTCCTTACCTTCCTCCTTTATTTTTCTGCATCATTTAACCAGTGTTTTCTGTGGCAGAACTGCTCTGCACATCAGTGCTTCCCTTTATGTTTATTAATAAATAGTTGCTCCTTCTATACAAGATTTTTTGGCATGTAGTGGTGAATTTAATCTCTCTGGGTTGCAGACACAAACTAAAGACAACTCCCAGACCTTTTAATAAGAAACCAAAACCTGTTAATGATGCATAGGAAACAGCCCATAGTTCAAATGGCGGCTCCCCCCTGCACTGCCCCCCCCCAGCCCTGGATAAATGTAATTTAATATTAAACTCTTTCCCTATTCTTTATGTTCATGTTTTCTGGCTTCTCTCTGGAACTTATTTCCTCCAACCCAACTTCCTCATACCTCAAACCACCTTTGGTCAAAGTGTTGTTTCAGGGTGTAGGGTGGGGGAAAGGGAATGCTACATTCTAAAGTCAACTGAAAAATAATATGCTAACGTACAAGAATAGGTGAGAATGTTTTTTATAAAGCTGCACTCTTAAAAAATAGTACTAAATATTTTGGCTGTTTAAATGTGGGAGCCAAGCTCTACATGCAAAGCTATTAAAATATCTTCAGGCCCTACAAAGCCCTAAAAGGACTCGCTTTCCAGTTAAATTTAACCGAGTTAACTCTTAATTCAACTACATCTATATTAAGAGAAACAGACCAAAGTCAAGCAAGCATTAAGGTAAAATTAAGCAGAAGGAAAAGGCAAAATTTGGCCTAAATGAAACACTCAAACTGCTGCAAACTTCACTTTCAATGCCTGCTGAACCACTCAACTTTCTGAATCACTACACTTTCAAAAGGAATTATGACGCTTGCTTGTAAACCAACTTCTGTTGACTGAAGGACATTAAAAGCATTCTAACCATTCTGTTATTGCTAATGATAGACTTTTTTTTTGTTTAAATGCTCAACTGTGAAATGAAAATGAAAAGATATGCCCAATGCTATATCTTGAAAGCCTTGAAAATATCCCCAGAGGTCAGCACAGATTGTCACCTTTAACATAATTATAGATAATTTGGTGTATATGCCCTACAAGACCTGAACGGGAAGCGATAAATTGGATAACTTTCATCAAAACAAGATAATTTTAATTTGAGGTAATATGCCCTACCAGACCTGAACGGGAAGCAATAAATTGGATAACTTTCATCAAAACAACTGATAATTTAAAAAAGTACTTTTTTTTGTCACCCCTCTGCTGATGAGCAATGCCATGCTGTGGTTTTTTTTGTTATATATCTGAAACTCTGTTACATAAGTCATGTGTGCTTGTGGAATAGATTACTACAATACTTTGCTTTCTTTGTAAACACACTTGTTGAAGAGAGATGTGGAAGACTCAGAATGTGGAATTATTAACAGTCTTCTCTCAGGCAAGGAATCTGTTTTGCAGAAACAATAGGAGAATTACAGAGCTGAAGATGGACTGCCAATAGTTTTGCTGATATTTGATCCTGTGCTTTGTGGGGGGCTCATATTTACTGCCTGTAACTGCTGTCTGTTCCTTGTCATTTCCTTTGTGCAGAAGTCCTTCATTTTTATTCAGCAGAAAAGAAAACTTTCAGTAGTGTAGAGATGGTATAAAAAATTGTTATAATACAAGCATCCTTAGCGCTAGTTTGTAATGTGATGCTTTTCAGGCTTGTTCCATTAACAGTTCCTTAAGAAACAAAAAACCCTGAATTATGTTTCAAAACTTCATTCTAGTCTCTTTACTGATGTTCTTGACATTCTCTCTTATATGTGCAAAGTAGTTCTGCACAACTATTAATTGGATCTTTTGGGGAAGATCAGCAGAATTTCCACTTTTCAGCAAAACCAAATGGCTGTAACTTAAGGCTATCCTAGATCACTGTAAGAATAGCAGCCATGGGAATTTCACCCTGAAGAATAAGGCCTATAAGAACCTTTATCTTGTGGCCGTCCCATGCTCATACATTTTGCCATTGAAAGAAACCTAGAGGAATGTATGCCAAAGCGTTATGTGGTGCAAAAAGTGGGCTGAAAGTAAGTAACGTTTATGTCAGTGAAAGTGAAAAGAAGTTTGGTTTTGTGAGATGTACGTTCTAAGAGAATATTGTTTCATGAATTCCTTTTGCCAGCGTTGCCTTAATCTAGCAGAGCTGATTTGTATTACCTGTAATATTGAGATTGTTTTGTTACTAGTGGCTGCTTCTGTATTTTTAAAACATTGGTTGGATTAGTCTTGTTAGTATCTCTCCACTAATCTGTTAGGAGACTGCAGGCTGTTCTTGCCTCCTGCTGGCAGAGAAGGTTGTTTCCCAGCCATGCTGCTCAAAGTTCCTTTCCAGAGTTTACTTCAGGCACAGTCTAGAGGAACGGAGTATGTCAATCCACTGAAGAAACAAACAAACATGAAAAAATCTGCTGCCCTGCAATCTAAGCGGCATTGCTTTCCTTTCAAGTAAGGTGAAAGACCACCTTCTTTAGGAAAATTATTTATCAGTCAGCTCTTTGAGGCACCTGGGAACGGACCCTGTTCAAGTTTGTCAGTTAAGAAATAAGCTCCTAGAATGATTCTGAGCATCTTTGCATGTTTCATCACAGAGTGGAGTCAGCTTTTCTGCTGGTCCTTACTGGCTTCTCTGAGATACCCGGTTATTGGATGTTTAAAACTTGAAGTGGAGTAAAACTACTGGAAGTACTAGCCAATACACTCTCTTTTGAAAAGTAGCTTAGCAACTACCAGAATTGGAGAGAGAGAGAATTTCACTCTTCTGCCAAAGAAAATAAAGGCAGAAAGAGAGGTCCTCGAGGAACAAGCAAAGTACAGGAAGGTTATGGAGGTGGGTTAGAATAAAGAGAGAGCATTTGTTTATGCGCTGTTTGGAAGTTCATTACTGAATTTGATACATTAAAGCCATTTTGAAACGCTTCCACCACTTCCATCCCACCCCCAAGAAAAGGGAGCGATTCAGGAACTTAAATAGAGAGTATTAGTTATACAAAAAAGATATTACACATCAAAATTCAGGAGTGTTGTGTATTAAACCCAAGTGCAAGACATGAAATTTTATTGTAAAGCTATGAAATAAAACTAGTTTACAGGTTAAATCACTAATACGACTTTTTTAGGATGTTCATCAAAATTTACTTACACATTTTAAAACAAAGAAATGTGTTTGTTGAATGACTGAATTTCCTGCTGCCTCAGAAGTCCTTTTTATTCCTCTTTGAAAAGTATTTACTTAATTTTTCTTGTTCAGTCAGGTAGGTATCATGATTGATAATGTAAGATAATGATTTTAAATTCTGTTGATGCATCACTTACAGCAGTAGTTGTTTGAAATCACTGTAAACAATCACTGCCGATAAAAGTAGAAGAAAGTAAAGACAAGGAAGAAAATAGATGTAAACATTAGTGGACTCCAGTAAGATTATTGATTTCTTTTAGATTGCTTGACAGATAAAATGGCGAAGCAAAAAGTCCAACTTCAAAAACATCACTTGAAGAAAATATGGGAATGTAGCAGGGGAGGAAGAAAATGATGAATGCTACTTTGTTAGAGAGGGGAAAAAATTCAATCCTTGTGCATGAAGTATTCATCATTTTCCTTTTTGTTCTACAGCCATTTAGTAAGCATCTGATAAACATCCATTTAGCTGTAGTAGGCAAAAATCATGTTTAAAGTCTTGGTTTATGGGTCATCTTTCAAAGCATTACATCTTAATAGTTAAAAACTTTATCAGGTTCTGTACAACTGTTTAATGTCTGAGGCTGCAAGCAATTCTCAGAAGCAAGCAGTGAGGAATTTCATTCTGAACGGCAGCGCGTGTTGTAAGGAGGGTATAATGCATATTCACATCAGTGCTGGACAGATTTTATAAAAATGGCACTGGAGATACTGGTCTCAGAGGAGAAACACATTACTCCAAATACATATATTCAGAATAACAATGAAACTACCCTCTGAGGGTTTCTGTGATGTTACAGGTGAACTGTGAATGTTATTAAAAGGTAGGAAGGGAGGAGAGAACACATACTTTATAGTGTTAAGTCATGTGCAGGCTGTAACACATATACATAAAGGTGTTTCAGATGGAAAAAGGATGTAAGTGAAAACGCTGCATGTAAATTTTTGGACTTTTAAAAATGCAATCTTGCTTATTTACAAAGAATTCACAAGTTCTGTTTCTTTAAAAATTTGGTGAAAAATGAGGTGCCAATGAGAGACGGAGAGAGACTTTTGCTGGTAGGTGCCAACCTCTTTAACAACACCTTCAGCCCCCCCTACAAAATGCTCAGCTAGTCTTGAATCTCTTTTGTAGTCTCCTGCTTCTTTCTCTTATACACATTTGTATGCAAAGCACTATCCAGCAAAGTTTCTACTTGTTTCTAAGTTAAATTACCATAGCAGATTTCCACGTGTTTTTGGAGGGTGGCAGAGACAGCAGTTTTGTTCTCGAGGCAGGTACTGTTTCGTGAAAGATCTTTACTATTTATTACATCTGTCCCTGGTGGAAGATTGCAATTACTATCCTACTTCCAGCAACTCTTTGCCTGAATCATGACAGCTCTTAATTATGTGTGAAAGTAGAAGTTACATACAGAGAAATTTCTTGGAGCCAATTACCTAGGAGATATATTCAGGCTTAGAATGGTCTTCAGCAGGGCTATTCTTCTCGTGGTTCTCATTCTGTTGTTTTTGCTTCAGGAGCTATGAAACTTTACCTGACTTATGATACCAGAATTTGCATTGGGAAGGAATTTCTGCTCTCTCCTTCCCAAAGTTTCTCTCTCCCCCCCCCCCCCCCCTTTTTTTTTTGTAGTCAGATTTGGTCCTGTCTATAGTTCTTCCTTCAAATAAGCTTCTTGCAGCCTACTGCTGGGTAGTCTACTGCTGAGCATACTGCTCAAGGAAACACAAAGAAGTAAGTAACAAGCTTTCAAATTTCTGATCAAGCTTAATATGTCAAATCTTATTATTCAGGAACATGAACTTTATTACCCTTAAGTTATAAATGTTGCATTTTCAGTTTTAAGTATTTAATGGCAAAGATTTATTAATGTCTGTGCTTAAAGAAATGTATACCACAATGGTAGTCATGCTGGAGTTGATTTTCAAAATAATTTCAAGCCTGCAGAAGTTGACATTTCAAAAATGTCCTATTCCAACTCATACTAAATCCAAGATTTTAAAGGATGTCCAGCTTCGAGACATCTTTTTATTCGAGATGAATAAAGATAACTGAGCCAGCACAGATGTACAGCTTCCCGACCCAGAATAGGTAGGGTGTTAGGAACTCTGCCATTTAATATAGAAGGATGAAATTCAAGTCAGTTGCCACAGAAAGGCAAGAAAGGAAGTTGAAGTCCGGTCTCACTTATCCCACAGAAACACCCTCTTGGGCTGCTGTGACAGGACTTTGGCGCATAGTCCATCTTAAGAGATTTCTGTTTCTGTGGGAAGTTTAGGCTTTATTGTATCGACGTTTCCAGAGAAACTGTTTTCTCTGAAAACTTCCAGAAAGCTCTCAATGTCCTACAACAATTAAATTGTATTTATTATAGGTTGTTATTTCCTGCTCAGTCTCTCTTCATTCAGGGTTATTCAATTATGGAAGGTGACTCTGATTTTTAATAAGCACTTCTTAATTCATGTTTCACCATGAGACTTATGATGGCTTGAAATAAGCCTCATTTATTAAAGGTAACCCTGACAGCACAAGGTAGGTTAAATTATAAAATGCTAAGAGTTTCAGGAAAGAGACGATCTTTGGAGATTGTAGTAGTAACTTGATTTTGTAGATTGACCATCGTCGATGACCGTTCTCTAATCAATGTGCTACAGGAAACACCTGCATGTGCGACACTAGTTCATCTTTGCTTTCTGCTTCTGCTATTAAGCCATCAATATAATTGTCAATAAAGGAGCTGGCCACTTGTTGGAAAGCTTACATCCAAAGATAGTAGAGAATGTTCCTGTAAAAAGACACTGGTCTCCCAGCAGCATTAAAAGTTGGATTTCAGAAAGCCATGTAAGCATTTGTGCACTGCAGTTTTTCCACAGTAGGGCTAAGCGTTACAGGGACAAGGTCATCCTGATGACCTCAGTGGAAGGGAACAGCCCAGCTGCTTGGGGGACTAGAATTACAGGGCTTTTTTTCTGCCTAATTAGCAATATTACTTTATATTTTGCACATCCTTTTGCATGCATTAGGAAGAAGTCTTCAGGGAGCTCATTATGTTACCAGCCTTGTAGTTACAGGCTTGCAAAGCTGTAGCTTCAGGGATGCGGGAGGTGCGTTCACTTGAAGAAATTCCATATCCAGACTGAAACACTGCTGAAGACTTGTAGGAACTCTGCAGGATGTCTCCTGTGGGGCATGCTTTATCCTGTCCTGTGTGTTCCTGCAGAGAAGTTGTCCAGATGAATCCTCCTTGACGTATTTTCACTTTGAGATAATGGCTGAGGGCAGAAATTGTCCTCATGTCATCTGTTAATGAGTCTCTAACCAACAAATGGGTTTGTGAAGAAAAAGGAGCCAATGAAACCTTGGTTATTGCCGCCTTGGCATGATTTTTCAGAGCCCAGTGCGGTTCCTGTGACTGGCATATTCTAGAAGTACAATTTAGTGTGAGAGCTTTTTATTTTTTTTCCCGTTTGGTGAAGAGAGGGTGAAGCATAACGTTCCCAGCACACTACTATGCTAACACACTCAAAACTGTGTTGCTGAGAGTAAGACAAGAATCTCTAAATAAAGGATATAGGACAAGAGCTTATGACAACACTTTGAGAACAATAGCATGAACATTTGTTGCAAGAATGTCTATCTGAATCCAAATTCATTCACTCCTCTCTGAGCTTTCCTCTTCTGAAGACTGGATCCTTAAATCAAATAAGATGGCACAACATACGTCATGGAATTATTTTGTATAACCGAGTTAAACAGTTCAAACTGAAGAAAGTATTGTGTCATTATTTTCTGGCCATCATGGAACTATGCTAGCAGCTGCTCCTCAAAAAGTGTGTATGTCTTTACCCAATGAGGATCATAGAGGATGTTCCTATGTGAAGTCCCAAATGTTAGAGTAGATCAGCACTTTAAGGAGAAATATTAATCAGAGGTTTATAAAAAGAGGCAATCAGAACGTCATGTACTTTCCCCAGTTGATGAGCTGCACCTTTCTTCCTCTCACCACCACCAGCTAAAGGATTTTGGATTTGTATCATCATTTTTGGGCACTACACACCTGGCATATACCCCATTACCTGTGGAAGAAGTCATTTTCTAATGACATTTTCTAATGATCACAGACAAAAAATGGTGTTATCAACTTACCTTTCACTGAAATACAAATGCACAGAACCCAGAATAACCCGGAATAAAAAGGACAGTTTCATTTTAATGGAACATAGTTTGAAAAAGAACAGTTTTTAACAGTTGAAGTTTTGATTATAACTGCACTATGATACGGTGATACATTTTTAAACATATAGTATGTTAGCGTACTTATGTAGTGTGTAGAATTAACAACGCACATAAATAGTAATTTTAACTAGATAATTTTGTCATAAGAGTTTTTCTTCATTTATGTAGAAAACTTGTGCAAATGAGAACAGAAGACTTGGTGGAGTTGTAGAGGTGTATGTCAGCATGGGATTTGTCTTCGTCAGTGTGAGCTGCCCCTTTTTGCAGCTTTCTATTGCTTATATCACTTCAGCCTCTAGCAAACTGAAGAATGCTCACTTTGTTCAAGTCTATTAGTTGCAAGTGACTTAATTGCTTAGAAAAATATCTTTGCAGGGCAAAGCAAAAGCAGGCAAAATGCTCCAAGAGTGCAGAAGAGTAGACTTCTGACAAAAAGAAGAATGGCACAGAAGGTAAGCCGTTTCAACGTATTATTCTTGCACTACTTAATGTAAATAAAAGAAAACAGACCAATGCTAATTACGTAACCTTCAGTGATGCAAAATGTCTTGTTCTTGCAGGTTCAGGGAAAACTGTGTTGTGAGATTTGATTGTAAAATTTCTGAACACAAAAATGCATTAATTTCTGCAATGTACTAGATAGGTTATTCTAACATGTTCCAGCAAAAGACCTTTGCGGGTTTTTTTAAATGTTATTTGAATATTTCTTTCAGGATGGGTATTCCTTCTTCACTTCTGCTCTGTGGTTTGTAGGATGACAATGCCATCTTTTATAATTAGCATGTCAAAGATAGAGGGTAGCTGCCAAAATATAGGGTACAGTGTGTCCTGAAGTATTTATCAATCTTTATCCTAATAGCAAAGTGTTCATGGGCTACATGTACGACCGGGCATTCGCTTATGCTTACTTCCTGGGTTTTAGATTGCAAAACTGATTCATCCGTAAGTGCTTTGTCTGGAAATAAAGATTACTTATATACTCATAAATCTGTAAAGCTCTTAATTACATGTTTATATGTAGTTTGTCTTGAGATAGGTGGACACTTGTGTTTATTTTCTAGCTGCATTACTACTGACCTGGAAGACAACAAAGGCAAAAGACCCTTTAATTGCTATTATTAGCACAACTCTCACACTGTTCAGACAGAATTATGTGCTGTGTGTGCTTCTGAAAGTATTTTCTGAATAACCTGCCTCGGATTTCAAGCCAAGTGTTTAGACTGGGACAGATGAATAAATGCACGTTCTGCTGGAGTGGAACTGCTTGAGGGTGTGACTGGCCGATCGAACCTTACAGCAAGCATTGCTGATTTCAGCCTTCCGTCACTGTCTTTCATGTCAACATGTTACCTGTGTGGAAAGTCCCCTGCTCCCTGCAAAGTGCATACTCTTAAGTTCTAGAGCTGTTTGGTGATACTCAGTAAGCTAGGATGCCTACGTTCAGTTAGATGCCAAAGAAACAATAGTTTTCATTCTTACAGCTATTATGAATTTTACTACTTTTTAAAATCCTTTTTTTAATGGATTTATCATGCCTGTTACTAATCCTTTCTGTCCACGTATGTGTCTTCCTCAGAACATGTGGTAATGTCCTCAGTCATCCTCAAGAGCTTTTAAATGTCTAGCAGATTTTGGAAAAGTCAGAGGTGGATTATTTTTCCCTATCACATATGAAATCTCATCTCACTTCTTCAGAAGAATCCCTTTGTCACTTGTCAGTAGCAGAGGAAATCATGGGATGGTCTTCGAGTCACACAAAAAATACCAGCTTCTAATTAACATTAATAATTTTAAAATAATTAAAAAACCACATTATTTTTAATGTCTTACCAAGCTACCAACTTTTTTTAAAGTAATTGCATAATAAACAAATTAATACTTAAAGGAGCAGAACATAGATATTCTCAATTTCAGGATAATCTAGATTTCTGAGTTCAGACCTGGAGGCAGAATGCAACTGCCAAGCCTGAAAAACGGTGCACAGACATGAATAACATAAATAGCATCCACAAGCAGTGTCTGAGACAGGCTGAGCCAGATCTTTAGCTGTTCTAGACTACTGATTCTCTGTGATAAGCTGTCCCAGCTGTGATAAGCTGGTATCAGCAAAAGTTTGGACAAGGGAAAATTAGTTTTACTGTCTGACTCTTTGAGAAAGAAATAACTAGGCAAACTCCCATCCTCTTCCCCCAACATACTTGTTTTCTCTGGCTTAGCCTTGACTGAATTTGATTTTTGTCTTGAGATTTTGATTTGACGTCACAGAAAAAAGTGCACTTAGAAGTAAGAGGGTGGAATTAAACTGGAATGAGGGCTTAAATAAACTTATTGCCGTAGATGCTTGGGAACCCTGGCAACCAGGGCTAATGAATGCATTCAAAAATGCTGACCGAAATACGTGTCACACTCTGCAAGACACTGACACGCTTCTGGAGCTGTGACATTAGGTGGTTCATCTTCTGATTACTGCTAACGGTTCCAAATTAGGTAATCCTTTAACAGAGAGGTCATCCCATGTGTACCTAAACAGCTATTCAAATAGGAGTACCTAATTACCTAGGTATTGAGCAATGGCAATAACTAGCATGAGCATAAGGTATATGGATATTTAACTCTTCATTATCTCCATTAAGGCATACGTAATTTTAGGTGCAATTTAAAAACTTTTTGTGTAAATCTAGTATTAATATTTATTTAATATCTCAACATTAATAAATTTGTATTTATATCTGATAAAAGGAAGCAAGCATATTCCTAATATTTAGGAAAATTAGTTGAAGTTCACAGAAGTCAGTGGGTAATCTATCTAGGAAGTGTAGAGGAAAGGCCTAAATTTCTGAAACAAAGCCTAGATCGTAGGATTTGCCAGGAACTAGCTTGCAAATGATTCCAAAAAGACTAATGTACTTATGAGGCAGAAGAGGGAAAGTGCAACAAGAGTAATGTAAATTAATAACAGAAGTTATGACCAGTTGTGCTATCTGCATTTATTTTGATATAAACCACAGAATTTCTGAGACTAGGCACTGAGCTATTGAGAACTGGCATGCCAAGAGTTGTCAGCTCTCTTTGTATTTCCAAAGCAACTTGTCCCAAATATGTACTGATGTCAGCAGCACAAATGTGTGCATAGTCAATTAAAATGCTTTTCAATTTTTTTAAATACTGTAAATTCTGCAGTGTTGTTCTTCAGCTATCACCTTCTAAAGATGAAAAAGCTACTGAAAGCACCCCTGTGTAAGACAGAATACAAAATGTCTTCTCATCCCAGTGACGCTTTGTGGTGACAGTTTCAGTGGCAGCAAAAACTAGAGCGTTAGTACCAGCGTTCGCTGTCTGCTGTGCTGCCTCGTTGGGGCCCAAGTTACAGATACAGGGTGGGTAATAGGTCAGCGAAACGTGTGAAGCAATGCGTCTTCCTGGGTGCAGTCATTTCCTAAAGTGAAGAAGACGTCAGACTTGAACTTAATAGTGGCTATTATGAAATATCTTGGTCAGCTAATGGCAGCGAGAGATTGAATGGCAACCTTGATATTCAACGGAAGACTAGTTTGGTTTTCTTATTTTGCTTTTAGCTGACTGCAAAAGAACAATCTGTTTCCAGGAAAGACTGTTGGAGGATTTGGCAAATGTTTGTTGGGGAGCAAGTCTCATTTCTCATCACAACTTCTTCATGTTTTCCCTTTAGACAGCAATATAGTGCAGTGCTGCAAGTCTTGCCCTGGAGAAGGATATCTTTGGAGGTGGTGAAAGAGGAGTCTCAGTGTCTACAGATGCTTCACTTATTAGCACAGAAGAACTGAAATACTGATGTCAATCTTTTTTTCTTTTTAGGACTATAACTGACATCAGGAGCCCCGCTAACTATTTAGTCGGAAGCCAGATGGTTGATAAGGAAAATGCAAGTAGCAGATGACAATCAGCGCACGCACTCCCTTAGTCTGCCTGCATATACCCCAGGACTGAAAGATTCACCAATCAGGTAACACGCAGTATTGCTGCTGTAAGCTAATTATTGTGTTTTAGGAGTAAAAAATGAAAATTTGTTCTCATAGGGAAAAATAATTGCTACAACTCTTTTGTTTGGTCACAAATAATTTGATTTGGAGATGATCGACCTTAGTATTTCTGGTTTTATTAATATGACAGGCTTCTAACTGTTTAGTCTGTGGGATGTAGAATAGGTTGGGAAGCTGGTGAGAAATATGCTGTCACACGATGCCTGAATTATTATGCAGAAAAAATTTATCAACTTCCCTCCTCCAGTTTATCCTATTTGGAAAGACGCATGAAAAATAAATGGCTGTTTCTAGTGAAAGCAAGTGCTACTTCATCTAGAATAAGCATTCTGTCGTGAAAAGGTTCACAATATTAACCATTCTCCACTACTGTTTGCAATCGCTGCTTCTTCTCAGTCTTTCTCACTCTGCTGCTTCTCTGCTCTATTTTCATTTTTTGAACTTTCCTCATTTGCCTGCTAGCTTTTTTTCAGATAAGCTGGAAGGTGAAGAATGACCAGACAGAACTCAAATGCCATTTTGTTATGCTTAATAGCTGATTAAAAAAGAGCTGGCCCATCTCTAGTGTTCACGCGCAAATGCTCTCTCTCGTTTTTTTTAAATTGAGTCATAATTGCCTATGCCAAAAGCTGTCAGTACAACAGGATAGAAAGCAGGCAGCTCTTCTTAGTGTTATATAAAGTTGTCATTTTGGAAGAATGAGCAATGATAAAGAGGTGTTGCAATGCTTTTGCCCATTTTCACAGTAAACCATGATGTTCGTGTTGCTTGTAGTGTTGATCTCTTTTCTAATAAATTGTTTCTCTTGTAAGGAAAGAATTCAAAACAAAGCAATAGGAATTTAAGCACAATACATATAAGGAAAATGGGGCTGGATTTCCTGCATGCAGTATAATAATGTATGAAAAGATTTAAGACTTTGATGTAAAACATGAAATTGAGTGTATTGTTTCTACCGTGGCAAGCACATTAGCAGATGCTAACGTCTAGCTGTACATTCAAAGAAAAATTTAACATAAAACATTCTTAACTCTACATATTATACATACAACACAGCATGCTGACTTCCTGTCCTGGTTTCAGCTGGGATAGAGTTAATTTCCTTCCTAGCAGCTGGTACAGTGCTGTGTTTTGGATTTAGGATGAGAACAAAGTTGGTAACACACCGATGTTTTAGTTGTTGCTAGGTAATGCTTACACTAG
>NW_008795322.1:2252403-2272042 GCF_000699145.1 Aptenodytes forsteri | reverse complement strand
TTATTTATTATTATTATTTTATTTTATTTCAGTTATTAAACTGTTCTTATCTCAACCCACAAGGTTTCTCACTTTTACTCTTCTGATTCTCTCCCCCATCCCATTGGGGCGGGGGGAGTGAGCGAGCGGCTGGGTGGTGCTCAGTTGCCAACTGAGGTAAAACCGTGACACTTCCCTAGTCATGTGTGATTTTATGGGTAATATAAGGCATAATTAATATCTGTAGTGTTTGAAATCTTAGCAGAGAATGCTATCACTGACTTCTGTAGTATCCACTTTTTCAAATGGACAACAGAATTCCTACTGATTTTGAGAACTCACTTCTTTGCTTTCTCATTAACATGCAAATTACTTTTAGGACAGTTATTAATGAAAATTGACATTGTATAATCTAGCTCTGGAGCCTCTGCTGCTTTTTAGTAAGCAATAACTTACTTCTAGCTCCCTGTAATCTACAAGGTAATGCTTCTGAAATTCTGTATTTCGTAACCGTAGCTGAAAATCAGTCTTCAGAGTTCCAGCATCTGTGGCAACATGTGCTCATGCATTAATTTGCTGAGTCAATGTTCCAGCTTTCTGGTTCACCTCTTTTACTGAGGTGATAACAGCTTTTCTAAAGCTGTTCTGCAACAGAACTGGCTGCTTTCTCAACCAATGATGCATTGTTTTGTATATTATGCTTTAAAAATTTCACAGGGGACAATCCGTCCCCATTAAATGGACATAACTTCCCTAGGTTGCTCATATGCCTCCTAGTGCTATTACTTTTCTGTTGTTATCTGACTGCAGCTATCAACTACATAGACACTATACTAAGACAATACGTTCAGCTGACACACAAGCAGAAATCCTCCTGACTGTACATCTGCCTTATAAGTGCCCCTTGCCTTTATAAAAATATTGAGCAAAACTAGAAATGGTGAAATTCTTCTGGAAAGCAAAAAATGCTAGAGTATAGAGGAGGAAGGTTTAGAGAGGAAATGTTAGATGCATGTGTAAACTGAGGTAGCACTTAGTAACTTAAATAGGAACACAAAGGTTAAGTGTGTTCTTATAGATGATAAACTCTCAACATGGAAATTATTCATTATATGCATGTAATAGTAAACTAGTTTTATGAAGCAAGACTGCATCCGAAGAGGCTGATTTGCTTGCAGCTGTAGGCTGTTTGTACTTCCTGTGTGTGTCAAGTAGCATAAATATTATTTAAGTGGTGGGATTTTTTTTTTTTCCCCCAGACAAGCAAAATGATGAAGACTAACAACTACAAATTGGCTATTTCTTTCAACTTTGTAATTATCCAGGTTATGTTCAATCATTTGAAATTTAGATGGGGTGTCTGGGCAAGTCACAAGGTTGGAAGCATAAGAGAATGGCTTCTGTGTATAATTAACCCCATTCCAAAAATCCCTAGTCACAACTAGGTCAGACATAAGTAATTAATTATCTTTGGCATGAGAGCTTTGACATACACAGTAGTTTTGAAGATAAAGTAATGAAAATCTGGAAAATTTAGTAGCATTGCTGTGTAGTACCTGAGAGGAGGTGGATATTGGATAGCATTAATATGTTATCTCACTGTTACTTCTAAATATAGTTTAGCTTAATACTGTGTGATTTCCTAATGAGAGGATGTTGCTGTAACTCAGTAGTTTGAATTCCTTAGCACCGTTTCTCAAGATTTGTTCTAAGGCAGAGGTATTCCTTTGTTTGTCCTGGACTTCTGCTGTTTCCATTAGCAGCCAGTAGCCCATTTAATCCAAGACAACTTGTTACAGCCCCACACCTACCACTGTAAACCTCTGTTCCCTTGCCGGCTCCTTTTGGTGCCACAGCCACCTCACTGCAGACTAAGCAAGCGATGTCGGAAGATGAATATGTGAATAAACTTTGTCCTCCAACCTTGGCATTTTCCAGCTTCAGCCATCAGCTTTGTATTTCACATAGCACTGTGCTAGCTTGTCTGCCTTTGTCATGGAAATCTTCCTATTTGGGAAAATTACATAATATTCTGATTTCCAGTATGCCCTTGAGCTTAAAAAAGAAAAACAAACCAAGAAAAAAGAAGAAAGTTAGCATGCTATTCAAATCAGAATAGGGTAAAGATCTCATGAGTATTGGCTTGAAAGTGCTGTAGTCTATTGTATCAGTAGCAATACAAGAAATACTACATTCTGGGTATTTTTGGGTTCTTTCATCTGTCACATTTCATATTTAACCTGATTTAAAGATCTTGGAAGAAAAAGTAGATGACAAACCTCTCTTTTAAGCCATTTCTGGTTTGTGGTTTGGTTGTTTTTCTTTTTTCAAGTTGGCTTCTATTTTTGATTAATCTTCTGAGCAACGATATTCTATTTTTCATTATACACATTTTATTCAAAATACTGAATCTGAGATGTTAATTCAAAGCCAGAATTGTATTATTGTGTTTATAATATAAATATATTATCAGTTTATTTATACCAGTATCTGACTTTAAAATTCCCCCTATTTTTGTAGGGGTAATAAATATAAAGAAATTTTTGCGGAGTTCTGAAATTAGCAATAATGATTACGTGCTTCTTTATAGCGATAGATACTACATAAAGTTACGATGTTTAGTGCTTTATGAAAAAATAAGCATGCTTTTTATTTTATAAAAGTATATAGAGTTAACTTTATTTAACACCCCTTTTTGGTTTTTTTAAGTATAGCTAAGATAGGAGATTTTCAAAACAGGGACTCTGGTAATGTGACTTACACAGATTCGACCTCTAAATGTCAAATAATGTTGTTGGTTGCATATTAAAGACAATTTCCTAAGCCTTGGAGGGGAAAAATGTTTCCATTCATGACTCATGTCCAGGCTAATGCTCTTATTTCCTACAATAATTATACAGTATCACCGTGTACGGACACAGGCTTTAAGTGTTTCTGAAACAAGCAGTGATTGAATAACACGTTATCTCACTCCCTTTGTTACAGGCGTTACCTAGAACTTAATTCCTTTTTATTCTGTCTGGTTCCTAGCTCTGTCTGAGCAGTAGTTTCCTGCATTTGTTGAAGACAAGTCAAACCTTGTACCACTAGGCCCTTGGCCATCTTCTTTGCTAGCTTTTGCATTCAGCAGCAGAAGTGCAGCTGTGTGCATGGTTTCCATCTCACCCATGAATATTCTAGGGCTGAAATCTTCAGTTTGGGGGAAAAAGAGAGTAAACTTTTTGCCCTTTATCCTGTGAGAATATTTGACACGTCCTAAAATAGCAGACATGCTTGAGAGTAAACTGAAGTCACCCATCTGCCTTGTTGCTTTTATCTGAAGGAAATGTTTCTCAGCAGCTTCTTTATCTACAAATAAATATTTGGTAGTGCTGTGCTTTGGTAGTGCTCTTCCTGTATTCAAATGAAAACAGCAGGAGACACACAAAGAGAAGGGGAAACTATTTGTCTCCCCATTAACAAAACAATCTCTAAAGCTGCATGTCATTTGTGGGGAGGGCTGGGAGAAAATGAAGGTGTGATTTGACTTGCACAATACGAAAACATTTCGGAAACAGAATTACATCTGTAACAAGGAAAGGCATTAGGTCAGTTGATGCCATGGACAATTCTCTCTTTAAAACGAAGTATTACTGTCTTTCGGTTTGAGGGCACTTCATAGTTTCTATGTAGCTTATATAATAGAAGAGATAATACAATAACTGAAGCTTTTTTGAACTCATGCCATAACAACTAAAACTTAAAATCTCTACAAAAAGACTGTTTTCAGTCTTTGTGAAAATCTAATACTCTGTGCAGCATAGCTGATGGTAATAAGGGCTGAGAAGTTGTGAAAAACTCCTTTTAATGTTTAGTATGTTGTTCTCTATTGACAGGAGAATTACGTGGCAATTGTGTAAAAATTGCAGAGTTCAAAGAAAGTCTTAGATGGATTCAAGTTGTGTACACTCAAATCTTCAACATGTCGTGACTCAACGGGATTTCTTGTGGTTAGATTGCTATGCCCTCAAGAGGCATCTCTGCAAATCTGGCGGTAGCACAGCAGTATTCACAAGGCAATGGAAAATTTAAATCTATTTCTTTAAATTTCTCACTTGACTTTTAATGTGTTTTCCCCTCACCCATTTAATTCTTTTCTCTGTAATAAGTTGGACAAAATTATAAGTTAACATGTTTTTACTTGTAACTCTGTCTCTTTTTGGCTTGCATCAAAATAATTTTCTTAATAATGCCACAACCCAGAGCACTTGTACAAATTACCCTGAGAGATATGTGTTGAAATTGTTATGAGACTCTTTTGCATTATTTACATCATGACGTTCTGTCAGTGTACTAATACTCAAGACTGTTTATATTTCTGGATTTAACAAAAATGCAAATCAGGTGCACATTTCCCTAGGAATGCAAATGTGTCTAATGAGGAAAGACAACAAACTTCAAAACAAACAAACAAAAGAATAGAATATGGTAAATAGCTCATGTGAAAGTGGGGAAACAAATGTTGCTCAAATAAGCGGACTAGAGATACCGGGCTGTAATCCTTGCCCTGGGATTGTTTAATCAGCTCATCTTGAAGCTCTGACAGATCAATTGTTTCTTAGCAGGGAGAGAGCTGGGGAAGAATGGCAGCCAGACAGAGTTTTTCCATAAGAAGGCATGAAAACTTCTGGTTTTCCTCTGCGTGGCAATCTATAGAGCTGAGAGGATTGAGTTCCTCTGGCTGAATTTCTTAACTCTGGTAGAATACTGCTCCAAAGGGCCCCAGCTCTCTGAAATACTTTTTTTATATTGTACTAATTAAAACAGCTGTTTGAGTTCAGTGTACAAGCACAGAATGGGAATAGCATCATGGTGAATTGAGTTTAAGTATTATAGAAGGATTTGAATGTCCTTCAGAGAAGCATTCAGCTCAGATTTCATGTCAAAACATTCCCCTGATTTAGTAAGGATAAGTGATATCTTTGAATCATAATGCTCTAGATTGAGTATATATATAGTGGGAATGTTCTTTATTGTGCTGTGATTGTGCTATGCTTTTTATTATGCATTGCTCACTGAAAACTTTATCTTCCATTAAAAGCTGAATTCCATTCAGAAGTGCAATTAAACAAAATTTGCTCGCTAAAATAAGACATCATTTATTTCAAGCTGGCTTCTATTTTGAATTTTGATGGCTTCCTGCTAAATATGCAAGCTTTCTTTTCTGTGAAATTAATTCAGTATCTAAAAATCTGAATTACTTGGTATTTCATTTTTTTATCATGTAACTTCAGCCCCCAAAGTACTGGTAAGCATTATATTTCTCAATTAACCGCCATCTTTAAGAAGATCATTATGGTAAAATTAGTCTGAGTTCTCAAAAATCTATGAATTCTGAATAGTGTATGTGTAATAAGTGGGGTAAAATGTTTTAATCAACATTCCTCGGTAGTTCTTTAACTGCATATTGCATGTAACTATTGCCTTTTTCTGTCTATTTTCAGTCTTTTAACTAAAAATGTGCTTTGTGTCTGTTATAGTAAGAATGTCAGTTGGATTCTGTACTGTGACAGCACCACATTCGTGAAGCCTCTGTCTCATTTGTCTCTGTCATTATATATCTGGTCTTGCTTTAACACGTTCTCATTTGTTTGTACTGGCAAAGTTGATGGGTAAGGATCATTAGTAATATAGCAAAACCACCTTGAAAAATGCTCTCTTGATTTTCCCATTGCTTCTTAATCTGTCATGCAGATACAGATATTGGAGTGCTGGAGAAAAGTTCTTTAAGCAAAATTTATTTCCTGATAAAATCTGTCCCAAGGTTATGCCAAATCTCCACATCCAAATGTCTACAAAAAGTCTAAAAATGACTTATCACTAGTATGTGCATGTGGTAATTCTTTGAAGACTAGAACATGCGGAAGGCTACTTTGGTAGCTTTGACTTCTGTTAACCTAACTTCCATCGTAAAGGAGAAAAGGTTTGCAACAAAATCAGCTGTCACAAAATTTATTTCTCATTTCTTTCCCAGTATTGCATTTCCAACAGCTTTCTACCTTTCCTTTCCTACAAGTTAACACCACGTAGGAGGTGTTAGCTTTGTACTGCTTGAACTCTGAAACCACGTCTCTGGGGGAGTGAGGAGGCCAGAGTTACTATGAACTTCTGGTGCTGATGGTGAAAGAAAACTTGATATTCACAAAACTCTCAGTAGAAGCTGGACTAGGACTTTATTAAATTGACACCTCTAACACCTCTAATTGATACCTTGGCTAGGTCTCCAATAGAGCATGAGTTCAGTGACTTTCTTAAAAAATATTGTTCACTACATACACATTAAATTGACTTCTAAGTAGTGTACAACTGCTGTCAGTTATAATGCTACCCAGAAATCTAAACTGGCAGGTGCCCTTAAGTCTTGCCGATTTGGATGAAAGTTTTAAGTACTACCAGAAAATAAATGCACAGTGTATAAAAGCAATCTTCAAATGTAGTCATAACACAGAGTAGTAGTAGTAGTAGTTTGTGGTAGTGAACTTGTCTAGGGAGGAGAGAGCTTATTACTGGCTTTCCTTGGGATTTGTAACTTTTTTAAAAAGGACTTTCATGTCAGGAATTTTTTAATTGTTATATTAAAAACATCCTCCACCTTTCATGTTCCCTTCTTGTATTCAAAATGCTCACTGCAAATATAAAATAAATCAAAGATAACCAAAATGGAAGATGTGGACTGAAGCAGTCAGTAAAGAAAAAAATGAAAACTTTAGTGAACAGCTTACCTTTTCCTACTGTTTGAAAAATTCTTCTTGACACTATAGTTTTGTTAATTATAATTTGAAATTATAATTGCTTTTAACCGAGACTTTTTTACCAGACAGCTGTGTCCTTTGTGCCAGAAGTCAAACATGAAGACACACCGTGACGTACCACATTGTAAAATTGTCAGAATAAGACATGGATTTTAAAACTACAGGAGTCAACAGAAGAGATGAGCATCTTCTTTGTTCCTGTTTGTGATTATTTCAGTGTTTTTCTTTTCTATATAGCATCATCTATTTGCTTGTATTTTAAAACAATTTTGTCTTATTGACAACTTAATGATCTTTTTTTTTTTTTTGAGGCTCCATAGGGAAGTATAGTTCCTAGTTGTCTGCTCTCTTCTCCTTCTCAAGGACAGTGGGAACGACGTTTTTTCCTTCCTGAGTTTATGTTGCTCTCTTTTTAAAACTAATCCTTACCACATTGATTTTACTGGCTTTTCAGATTTTATAAGTTTTCTGAAAGAGTGGAGAGAAGAAAGGCTATATGAGAACAAGGAGTGCATGCTATTTTGATTTCTTTATGAAATAATTATGATTTCTTTTTCTAGATACTTTCTGCCGAAAAGATTTGAACCAGGTATTTAGCAGCGGTAAAGGTAAACTCTTTGTGGATTTCATTTATGCAGGTTTAAAAAACCAGACATTACAATATAAAAGTTACTGAATAAAAACATGCACGTGAAGTTGCAGCATGACAGTTAACCTGGAAAGTTAATGAACAATAATTAGTATTGGAGAGCTGAGAGGCTGAACTAAAATCTTCTATTTTGAATTTCATGGTTAAGAGCTTGCTTTCGCAGTTGTTTGAATTTTGTAATGTTCTGTTGGTTTGTGTTTGTTTATCTTTCTCCGTTTACTGCGAATGGATTCTGTTCCATCTCAGTGTTTCCTGTCATCGTGAACTATAAATATATCACTTTCCTCACAGTTTTGAAACTTAAAGGAATTCTGAAAATCCTTCATTCTTAGAGATCAAAAGCTACTGTAAACCTGTGTAAGTCAGCTTCGCTAGAGCTATTTGAAGTCGTATCGGTTGACAATCTACCTACCAAATCTCTTGCTTGCCTAAAATGTCTGAGAGCCAGTGTGAGTTAAGTAATGCTACAAACTTGATCGTTATTCTTATTTTTCACCTAGGTATTGCCTCTGCTTCTTTACCCTTGATTCAGTTCTCCTCTGACCAATTCTACTTAAGAAGTAGAGGATGTTTGCTGATCCCACTGATCCCAAGTGGTTTCAAATTCACTCTTTTTTTTTTTTAAGGAGTCATTCCTCCATGTTTAAATGGAAGCAAGCAGGAAGAAGACAGTAGTGCTTAAAGAGGGCTATAGCTGAATATGTTTCCTTCTGAGCTCAGTTAACTTGTGATCTTTAATTTCAGCTGGAGCTTTGACTATGATAATTGTAAAAAACAAACACCCCCCCCAATAGAAGAAAGTGACGCAAAGTTACCTAAAAAAGGCAAAATAACCATTTTGCAGTAAGCAAATGAAAGAGGAGGAGAAGCCATGCATAGAACTTTTTCCTTTGTGCCTTGTCTTGTTTCTCTTAGTCTTACCTCTGAAGAGTAAGGATTGTTTAATATATTTTGAAGCTCCTTCTGCTGTAATCGCTACATTCCACTGTATTCACATTGCCCCAGTTTGTCTCAGGTTTCACCTAAGTCCGTCTTTGTTTCTACATGTTAGGGTCCCTGCGTGTAAGTCACATTAGTTGTTTGTAATTCGTATTAAAATGAGCAGGACAGATAAAATACAGAAAATGCAGAAGGAATCAAGGGGAAGCTCACAACGAAATGGACATTTTTTATGCTGAGGGTGGTGAAACGCTGGCACAGGTTGCCTGGGGAGGTGGTGGATGCCCCATCCCTGGAAACATTCCAGGTCAGGCTGGACGGGGCTCTGAGCGACCTGATCTAGTTGCAGATGTCCCTGCCCACGGCAGGGGGGGTGGACTAGATGACCTTTAGAGGTCCCTTCCAACCCAAACTATTCCATGATTCTATGAAATAGACTTCCTACATAATAAAGCGTTTCCCCTGACCCTGGTGAATGCAAAATTTTATATAATTAAAATTTTCTTTTTATTTTTACATTATGTAGCAGTTTTGAGCAGTACGTACCAAAATTACACAGAACCAGAGAATGATGGTTTTCCAAGCAATGTACAAAAAGCCTAACACATTTTTGAGTGCAGTCTGCATAAAATCTGAGTTGTATGGATTTTCAGGGTAGTTCTCTATTCATTACACTGTATTTCAGACGTTTTATGTGACCCTGAAATGTTGCGTATTTTTTAAAAATGCAACTTTACGTTGGTATGTTTGTTAAGTGTGAAAACGGAATTGTAAATCTTCCCAATGTTGGGATGTTCCCAGTTTGAATGCCCCTTTTTTATTTTAAATGCTCTCTTGGGTTTCTTTCCCAAGAACTTGGGAGCACCTTGTTTTAAATGTAGATGAGGAACTCATCCAAATGTTTTTTTCTCAAATACGGCCTTTTATCGCTGGTTTATGTCTAATACAAATTCCTATGTGGATTTAGCCAGGAGATACGGTACTGGATTGTGCTGCTGTATCTGCCTGCCAGTATTGTTCCTGGTAATGACTGCAGTACAAAGAAAAAGTGCTGTCCAGAGCTTGAGCTTGATTGTACACTCTGTCATGGAGAAAGTCAAGGGAAATGCAAGCTTTCATTTGTGAAGCAAACAAAAACCCTGTATGTTCATTTCAGCTGTTCCAGTAAGAGCAAAATAATCTCAGAAAATTGAAAAGGAATCAGACTAGGCTTCTTACTGCTCACCCACTTTATGCCTGTCAGTCAATTTGTATGAGGAACAAAAATACTGTATGAAGAGTGTGTCCTCTGAAAAATACTTATGACATGCTTATTCCAGCTGATTTCCTTGCTTTATTTTATTTCATTTTGTTATCGAAAGAAAAGGCTGACATATTCCTCTGTGGCTTATGTGTTTAGGAATATTTAGGGTAGTCCCACTGATCAAGATTTTCATATTATACAGAATGTAATCAGCACAAAATTGCAAAAAGCAAGCCATCCTTCTATTTTGGCAATGAAAATGCAGAATAAACAACTCAAAATTTATGTCTTCTATCTATCTTAAGTACACGATGGGTTAATCGTTCATGAAATAATTGTTATCTTACAAGTATGACTTACAGCTCAAGAGAAATGAAAAATAAAATAAATACCGTGCTGTTATTTTTCTTTATTATTGGAAGACATTCCATGGTGTCAGTGCATGCAGGGAATGTTGGGCAAGTGTTTAAAGAGATTAAGCTACTGTTTGGGAAGGATTTTGAGAGAAAACTGGAAAAGCTATTATACAGTGTGCTACTTCATATTTTAGAAGGTTATAAAAACTTACAGGATAGGTGTCAAGACTGAGGAAACAAATACTTTAATGCCTTCTGAACTACTAGGGTGTTTGCCTAAATAAGAGAGACATAAGCTTTTAATTTTTAATACAAGTAAACTTTCTTTAAGTACCACTTTTTGTGATATAGCAACTGCAGATCATAGAAAAATATGGCTGAAGTAAGCTTTTCAGAAGTCATCCAATTTATTCCCCATCCATAAGAAAGGATCAACTAAACCATTTATGATTAGTATGTGCTCCGTTTATGTGCTTTGTTTTCTAAATATCTTTGTTTACTACTTCAGTAGTTTTAATACCTCTTTTTAGTTAGGTTTTCCTGATTTCTAAGACATTACATTTGGTTTAGTGTCATTAGTGCTTGTTTTTCCTCTCCATTTTCTAATGGGCTGATGTTGTTGTCCCTGCCTTCCCCCCGCCCAACTTTTCTGCTTCCAATAAGGTTTTGATACTTTAGATTGCTTTCTAGTTTCCTCTGTTTTTCTCATCTCTTGCGTTTTCTAGCTTGTGTTATTCATTCATATTAAGATAGATCAAATCACTACAAGTTTTTGGTTGGGTTTGGTGTTTTTTGTTTTTGTTTTGGTTTTTTTTTTTAATTTGAGATAAATGAAAAGCTCGTAACTTTATCCAAGTTGTTTTTTCTTCTGTTTCCATTCATCCACTCAGGAAAAGGCTTCTGTTATTAGAGGGAGTGCCTGCTGAATCTTGGACAACTTCACCGATGATACGTGCGGTGACACTAGTGGTGGGGGTGGGTGGGGTGTCTGCTGCACAAGCTTGAGTTCTGCGCTCTCAATTGCAACGTTATGAACTCTGTCTAAACGAGTTTCCTCCAATGTAGTAGTCATCTTCTTTGGCACACCCCCCCTTTTTCTTTGTTAAAGTATAAACCAGCTCACCAGGTTCACTGCACCAACATGCAAACACATGATGGTTTGCACATAAAAAGGGAAATTAATGAGAACCTCAGGGAACTTTGCATAGGAAGTTGTGTATCTAGTAGGAGTATGCCTTTCTAAACTCTATCTTAAAGGGTACTTAGGCGAAAGAAGAAATGACGGCTAGAAACGTCCAATTTTTTACGCTTAAAAATCTTTTGCAACAAAAAAATGAACATTTCTAGCTACACGTAGCATCTGTTTTTGAAAAGAACCAATCACTAAAAAGGAAGTTTGTTTAAAATGAGTCGTCTTTGATCTTAGAAGGAAATAGGAATTGTGGACAATGCCGTTATTCTTTTAGTGTCTCCCCCCCTTTACCCCCCAGTCAAATCTAGTTAGAAGTCAGTGTACTTTGTGGACCTTAATAATGACTGAGAAGTTCTCTTAAGAAAACCATGTGTCTCTACCCATCATTTGTGATCTGTATGAGGAGGTATGTGATGGGCTAAACAGCAAGTCTAACAAACCAACAGAAGCATAGTGGAAATACGAGCAGAAGGTAAGGGTAGTTCTGTGGGAATGAGGCTTATTAATGTCGGGTTTCAAAGCCAACGTAATGTTGTACTGAAATGGAGCTATGAGAGTGTCTGAAAAATATGAGTATACTAATGTGAAAAAAAAAAAACAATGGAGCAATTCTTCTACTTAAAGGCTACTTTCAATACTTGTCTCTTAAAAGCAATGTGTCTGCCAGTCTTGGCATTAAAATTGGACGTTTTCTGTTTTATAGGTTTTATATTATTGGTAGCAATTATATTGTAATGACTTCTACCCATTAGTACTACGGGGGAGTTAAATCAACTGGAGTGTGCACTGGTAACAGCCATGAAGTCCTAGGTCACTGCCAGTTTGTTACAGTATTAAAGAATGTCATGGTGGGTGCATTTTTATGTCAGAAAGAGTTGCAGAGTTAAGTAGGATAACATTACTGTGTCAGGATAGTGGGAAAATAAATGCATAACAGCTGTTATTAGACACTGTAAGTACAAAATAAATCTGTTCCCAAGAACACCATTGTGAATGAAAAGAGAGATAGAGAATAATCCCTTGCTAGTAGCTTTTAGCATAGCAGGATAAGCTTCTTTCCGCCTTCTTTCTAATGTGTTTCAGGATTTCTCCAGATAGACTAGGGACTCATACAGAGGTTGTTACCTTGGCCAAAAATTCAGGTGTCCAGTCTTTATTTTGTTTTTACTCAAGATTCAGTAAACTGCAGGAAAATTAGTACTTATGGCAGATTTGCGTATTATTTGGTTTTGATAAAAATGTTGGTTTTGCCAAATCTTCTGGAACCTTCAGGAAACCGGAGGAAAAAAAAACCCAAGTTACTTATACACTTCTGTTCTTCTATTTGTAATTTCTGCTACTTCTTAATTGATGTCTGTGTGTTTCAATTTTTATGTACTGCACTGTTGTGCCTGATCCATTGCCTTCTCTGGTTTCCGGAAACTGGTATGTATGAACTTGCAGTAAACATTTTAAGTGATTAAAGCCCTGTAAAGGACAGTGAGTTGCATGTGAAAATCTCTCTTCTGAATTAGCAATAACATGGGAAGTATCCAAAATAAGTCAGTTCATGTAATGCATACCTTTGGGTTCCCAGTTCCCATGGGAATATGTCAGAAGACAAGCTATGTTATTAAGTTAACCAAACACAAATTTGCCTTACAATTTTTCCGTTCATTCAAATGAGACATGAATATTTTGTTTTCTAATCTGCACAGTTACCCTGGAGCTCATGTTGCGATGTGTCAGGACAATGACAGCTTCCCCTGAATGACAACTCATAGCTATAGTGAAAAATGACAGCATTTGTAAACCAAGGTTGTTTAAAGAAAACACTGAATTTTACAATACACCTTAAATATACTTATTTTAAAATGGATCTAACTGGTATGCTTAAATGGACTTATAATGGTGTATAATTTTGTATCACAGAATATAGAATAGAATACTAGCACCTACTAACATAATATTGTTGATAGCAATTAGAAGATGCTCAGAGACATTCTACACGTTCTACAATGCGATCTAGTAAAAACAAGTCAGTAGTAATGGGTCTCAGAGTTTGTAAACATTCACCTTAGTGGCAGGCTTTTTTATCGTGCCTTTTGTTGTCACTTGGGCAGTTACCATCACTAGCCTTTTTTCTAATGGAGGCCTTTTTCATGTAGCATCAGCCACGACTTGTCTCCCTGAATGTCCATTTGTATGGAACTCTGTTACATATCCTACTTCATTCTGTTTATCCTTAAGTTTCTTTAATGGCATCCTGCTTAACAAAAAAGGTGAAATGAGTATTCTACGCTCAGGAAAGGAGTCTTGGACTGAGAGCTGACTGGGAAGCTCTCACATGATTTTCATCCTCATGAATGTAGCTAGAACTCTGAATATAAATGACCGTAAGGTTTGCTACGTATTTTAAATACGAGTTTTGGAACTTGAACTCATACCTGTGCTATACGTTGACTGTATTTAGTTCCAGCTCTTGGGACAAGGGATTGACTATGTAACGTTTGTATGGCAGCTAGCATGAGCCTCTATTTGTACTTGCAGACTAGGGGAATTGCTGCAAAATATGTATCTAATAATAATGTGATCCCCCCAAAAATAAGGAAAATAACTCCCAACATTGTAAGTGTTTTTGAACACTTTCAGAATGTTCAGAAAGTCTGCAAAATGTTCAGAAAGTTTTAAGGTGTAGTAAGGCAGAAGTCTTAACATAAGTATGCTGCACACATTAAAAAGACTAATGCTGTTGTCGTGCTGATTTAATTTTTCTTTTGTTGTATGAATACATATATATAGAGTACATAAAAAAATATCGGAGATGATATGAGTTGGTTCATAAAACCTTGCTGGTTTGCAAATCATTACGATATTTTAACTGCATGGCTTGGTTCTGAGTTAGTATCTGTAGGCATCTTGCATTATATTATACTTTGGAATTGCATCTGAAACTTGTGGCTACACAATACTGTTCTGGAAACTTGGTATTTAAGATTGAAGGAACAGAGCAACTTCTACGTAAGATCTCTGGTACCGAAATTCTGGTCATGGTAACTTCTGTATCTTCTCCTTGGTTTAAATAATGCCGATGGTTTTGCCTTTTCACTGCACTTCAGTGGAAGAAGCTTTTTTTTAACTCTTTGCTTTCAGCTTACCTTCTTAGATTCTTCATGTTTATGGCCGTTGATTTTCCTGAGATGTTCCTGCAACACCTAAGAAATTTTTCTCTAATTAATCAGGCCATATATATTTGGTACCAAAACCCAGAGACTTTGAAAGAAGCATTGCTTTCTAGAAAGCATCTATACATTTCATTTAGTATATGTAGTTATCCATGGTTGGTAAATATTTGGTATATTGGTAATTGAAGAAGGTCTCTATGAAAAGGATGACTCTGAAAAGGATGATGATTTTGAATTTCCAGTAATTAAATGATAGTCAAATAATTTCACAAACATTAAATAACCTTAATGAATAAATAGGATTTCTAATGTTAAACAGTTAATAACTACAACAATCTGTTTTCAGCAGTTGAAAGGCATTTAAAATATTCCAATATTTTACTGTGTTTATGCTTAAATTATATTACTTAGGATAATAACAGGACTTTAACTTGTATTTCTATCACTTATACGCCTGTAAGATTTCCCACAGACATTTGTACTAGCCACTGTGGGACAGCTGACTTTACCTAATTACCATTCTCAAGATCCAGTAACTCATTTTCCCCCCACCCCCATGCTATATATACTTTTCATGTGATGGTTATAAAAGCTCTTATTCTGAGGACTCAGTAATCCATTTTTTAGTAGAGTTGGTTCAAAATGTTTTGCAGTCACAGATAGTATTGCCTGGGCGTTTTACATAAAGCAAAGCCGAGTTTATATAAAAGAAACAGAATATGTAATGTATGGCAAATAGTATTTGTGATCTTTCTGCTCCCAAATTCTATTACCTGAAACTGAAGGAATTGTTTTGGTTTTGTTTGTGATCACTAATTTACATTTTTCCAGTGTCCCAGGATAGCTGGTCATAAATGAATGGATCTACGTCTAGTGAGCCCAGCAATTATTGGAACTACTTTAAGAGTGTTTTTTAGAATTGATGACATGACCGAGACTAGATGATAAAACATCTAATAAAATACTGTATCTTCTTAAGAAAAATGTAAAGTTAATGTCATATAACATTTATTTGATGATAGATAACTTAATGTAAATGCATGAAATAATTGTCATCAGCTACATGAAGATAAATAGCTTTTCCTGAACAAGCAGGTTTTTCCATATAAAATGCTACTATTTTAGAAGGTTTCCCCATTTTTTGCCAAATAGATTTTATAATGGCCATAAATGGAAAGTGTGATATGTCTACTTAAGCATTACAGTATTAACAGTTGGCATTTTCTTGTTATTTTATTTAATTGAAATCAATGACATTTTTACCTTAAAAAATTGTTTTATAGCACTGTCACTTGAAAGCAATGCTGTTTCTTCCATTTCCCCACATATGTAAAAGTCAAAATGTGTGGAATCAGGTGCACATGGATTGTCAGCATGTGTGTGACGGAGACAAGAGGCTGTCTTGGCAATGTTTGAGTGGAAACGTCAGTTAGTTCATTCTGTTCCGATAACAGCAGAACCACATCACAAGGATTTGTCAGGAGAAAAGTGTCCATAGCACGTTGTTGGTATAAAAGAAAGGTCAAATAGTATTATCAAAAACACTTAAAAAATATTTAAAAATATTAATAAAATATTAATATAAATAAAATATTAAAAAAATATTATAACAGTTTCAAGGTTTTTCGTTGGAAAGTTGGAACTTTCCAAGTTGAGTTGGAAAGTATTTCCCCTCATGCACATGTAGAGGGTGTAAAATGAAGATAAATCTTGTAAACATGAAAATTACTAAGGATTTTGGGCTAAGATTAATTAACTGCCAGGCAACTATTTCATATCATATTTACTAAGTTGATTTGTGGTCCAAAACAAGTTATCTGAAATTTTTACGAGAGGTGTAGTGGATGTCTGCATTTCATCTGACACACTGATGTCCCACACTTAATGAAAGTAGCATTTCTAGTACATCAGTAAACTAAATTAATCTGTATTCATGTAAGGAATTAAAAGACTGTCATGTCTTCTAAGTACTGACTATCCTGTACATGTTTGGACATCTCCTTACTCCGTACTCCTGTTTTGTGGAGAAGCAGTTCTCATTTTGCTTTTTGTAGCGAATAGTAATTTAACAGATATTAGCTGGCAGCATTTGAAAATGTACTTATTTCTCTAGATCTCTTACTGTGACTTTTTCTCCTCAGCCTCATCAGAATGATCACGATGCCAAATTTGGCCTCAGAGAGCACCATCTTTTTTGTTAGAAACCCGACAGTTACTTCAGTGTATTTGTAAGGATGCTCCTTATATAGACTATCTTCCTCTCTTTCCTGGCTCTCCTCCTTTAGCTAGCCTTTGCTTTAACTCCATAGCAAGCAGTCAGTCATCCTAAATACCATAAATAGTTATACAAAATAATGTTAAAGTTCCCATTTTACTGCTGATACTGAAAAACATCTCCCTGTGAAACACCAGGAAAAAACATACTTTCTTTTGTCACTTAGCTTTCTCATTTAGTGTCTTATGGAAATGTCTGAATGTTTGGGTGTGGGACACCCTGTGTTTGGTAATCATAGGAGTGGGCCCAGCACCAGGGTAGCCGTTTATTCCTGTGTGTGATTATTCCTAACTTGTTCCATTAAAACAAGTAATGCAATTGTTGTTGATACACTGACTAGAAAAACAACAGCTGCGCGCTGTTTCTTCCATGCTGTTATGCGTACTGACAGTCCATGTGGGTGTGGTATTAAGGCTTCATTGGCAGATGTTTTGGATGACTTCAATATTCACAACTGGCAAATCCTCAAATGAATTATGGAGGTCACTTCAAATGAATTACATTTCTTGAAATAAGCTTCTGTCAAAATCTCAAGTGGCTAGGTGGCATCTTCTGAGCAGCCAGGCTAGTGAAACTTTCACTCACTGCATAGCAGTAATTGTCTTGTATAAACACGTTGGGAGTATCCTGAATAAGGCCTGATTATATGTGATGAGTTACAGAGAACACACTTTGTTTTTAAGCTGCATATGCCTTTTAATTTTCCTCATAAGAAGATATACATGAATGTACAACTCATTGGATTACAACTTGAACGGTATTTTAATATTTGTGTCACTTTAACTGAAGGTGTCATCACTGAAGTACTGGCACCTACTAAGCACACTCGTTAATGATGCATAGCTTTCTGGCTTGGCTGGAAAGAGATTTCACTGCTCCTGCGTGAGTACAGTTCTATTGACTCTTTAAGGCCAGCTGATAATAAGTAGAACATTGCCACCTTTTGGTCATAAAGAAAAGACATACGGTTAAAGAAGCAGTGTTATTATGCAAGTTGGGGATGCTGCAGCAAAACTACTTAATAGTATATTCATTTGTAATGTAACTGCTCAGTAACGGTAGCCCGGTTCAGTGGAGGTTGTAGGCATCGTTTGCTTTGATTGTGTGTATTTCATACCATGGTATGTGTTTAGAGAGAATATATTATGCTACATGCTAATTATGTTTTCCTGAGGACTGAATTACATACGCATTGTGAAGATAGTATGAAGGCTACCATGGTTACCATTGTGCACCCAGCAACTTATTTTATACAGTGCCAATTAAGCTGAGGTAATGCTTGAGAGAGAAGAACATTGAACAAGGAATGCTAACGTGTCAGCTGAAAGGTGGAAATTAGATAGAAAAGCACAGCTTTTATTGAAGATTGTATGTCAGGGTTAGCATTTATAAATGAATCCACCTGTAAGACTAAAACCAACAGTTCTGTCTTACATAAAAAACCTTATCTTGCTAGGCCTAATCGACACACAGCACACACTGCTGCTTTTCAAGGATATTCTCTGAATAGTTTTTTCCCTTCTCATGATTTTAACGCCTTATTCCTGCAGTTCAGACTGTAATTGGGGATTATTGCTATGTGAGAAAGAGGGTGCAGTTTCATGATGCAAAGACATCTAAACCCGACGTAGGTTACAGTTGCTAGGGACAAATCTTATGCCTCTGGCCAAAGACTTCCAGATGGGAAGGACTGAGCATAGTACAGCTCTAACTCTTTCCTGTTCCTGACAGCTTGGTTTTGCTCAAGTTATGTTGCTGACATGGCTTCTTAGTCAACTTGTCCTGTCAGCGTGAGGTGTATGGCAAAACTAATGTGCCAGCCGTACACAATGTATGGTTATAATTCTTACACGTCCTTCTTTACATGTCCCTTTTTCATTGGGACAAATCATTTTAGTAGACCAAGAGAATCCAGTCTAGAGGATTCAGATCCAGATTCCTCCCCAGTTCTGAATACAAAACACTGCTGCTGTAATTTCTAGATGAGAACTTTGGGGAAGGGTCAAGTGAAGACATTGGATAAGCTCCTGACAGAATTGCAAATTTCCTGCTTGAATGTTTTCATTAGATTCCCTGTACCTATTTATATCAACACAGCATAAAAAGCATTACGAATATCTACAGAACAGTGCTGTGTAGTGTCACGGCCACGCGTCTTGATGCTTTTTTTGCTGCCATAGCAATCTTGTAGAGTTTTGCTGTTGATTCTCACTGCAGCAGCTGTAAATACCTAGCAACAAAGATCTAACTTAGCCCTAATGAAGCAAATCACTTAAAGATTGACAATATCAACATTTTAAAGCTGTTTCAGAATAGGAAGGTGCAGACAAACATTGAGATGAGTTTAAAAATCCTTTTAATCCTTAAATTTGATTCTTACAATTTTGCAAATTGTTCAATGCTACATCTAGCATTGAACACAACTTTTGATCTTTAGAAGAAATTCTGCCATTTTGTTTGATTCATCAAAATGCATGAACAGTTGGATTTAAGTAAGTTAACTTAGCTAACTTTATACTGAAACAGATGAGGGAATCCTTGCATCATCCGTTCTGCTGGCTGAGCGACATCACGTTCTATGGGGCCGGCAATTTTTGGCAAAAGGCAGTAACTTTGTCTTCTGCAGATGTTCCAGTAGTGACTAGTTGCCCAAGGCAGAAGCTTTGATGCCTAAGTGATGGAATGTTTATCTTAAAAACTAGAAATTAAGCTACTAAAATGCCTAGGCACCCTTTCCAAGTGTTACTCATTAACACAGGTCATTGGCTTATGTGACCAAGCTGCAGAAGGCAAAGGCAGGGACTGGGAGAATGAAGAGCCACCCACTGTGGGAGAACTTCAGGTTTGAGACCATCTAAGGCACCTGAAGGTGCACAAGTCCATGGGACCCAATGAGATCCATCTGCGGGTCCTGAAGGAACTGGCGGATGAAGTTGCTAAGCCACTATCCATCGTATTTGAGAAGTCGTGGCAGTCCGGTGAAGTTCCCACTGACTGGAAAAGGGGAAACATAACCCCCATTTTTAAAAAGGGAAATAAGGAAGACCCGGG